>NC_043004.1:48256980-48287805 GCF_006345805.1 Octopus sinensis | reverse complement strand
CGATGCAACCATTACGTCAATCTAAATGCATAGCAATCCTCAGCTGCATAAATACACAGAATTAAATTAAATTAAAACAGATGGACACATTAGTATAATTTTACCTAAAACCTCCAAGAAGGCAAGGAGATAGACAAAGATCATGCTGTCTTCACTTCAGCTTAGAAACCACTAATCCCCTTACTTTGAAACTGTATGGATAATACCGTATTAAATTCTGGTACCTCAACTTAAGTACTAATTCATCTGAAACTATATATATGTATATATATATGTATATATATATATATTATATATATATATATATATATATATATATATATTTGTAATAGTAAATTTAAATTATATATTACGTATTTGATTGTGTTTTGTTATGCACGTGATTCCTCGGTCCTTGGAGAAATTATCTTGAATGAAACCGGTCCGAGATGCACAAAAGATTCACATCACACTCACCTCTACTTTGATCCAGATCTTCTTTTCGTCTTTCTTAATCCTCTTTTCCTGTTATTATTCTATCCTGCTTGTTTTAAGTTAAATGGTAGAATATACCATTTTTCTGGGAGCATCTGAACGTTTTTGCTCCTCTCCCTTCGTTCACGTTTGACATTTGATCGCAGCTTACAATTTCTTAGTGGCTCTCCTACATCCTGGGACTGTAACAAGCTCATTATCTGAATTAGATCATGCGTATTCCTTCATCCGCTCAACGACAAGTAACATTACGAAAGAGATATTACAAAAATGCTCTGTGTTATGTGAAAATCTATGCTTCCATCGCGAGGGAGGGGAAAGCTTGTGAATGCGATTCCGTACACCAGGATCTTGAAGTAATTACATTAAAGAAAGAACAAAAAGAGTAGTATTGTATATTAAAAAAAGTGGAAACAAAAATTTTAAAAATGCGTAAAACCTTGAGCTTGTTTTTCTTAACAAGAAAACTGACAAATCACAAAAGACTGAAATTATTTTCCAATGACTTAAAAAACTGTTTTTATATTAAATTTTTTATTTTTATTTTGTTGTGCAATTGCATCATTTTTATTTTACGCACACAGACCCACATACATACATACATACATACATACATACATACATACATACATACATACATACATACATACATATATGTGTATGTATACACACGCATGTACATATATATAGATACATATATTATACACACACACAATGTATTTATATGTATGCCTCTAAGTATGTATATATATATATATGTATACACAAGCACACACACATATATACACACATATATAAATACATATAATATAAATACATATATATATAAATTTAAAATGTGAGTGAGAAATTAGATATTAATTTAATTAACATCGATTTCACATCAATGGTCTAGCATATAAAAAAACTGAAGGTTCAGTAAAATTGTATTATATTCCCTCTAATATGTATATATATATATATATACATATACTTACATACACACACACACACATACACATGCATACACACATATGTACATATACTCAATAAGTTGGTAATGTATAGCACCAACAGTCTGAATGGCAGAATTTCGTTGAAGAACGCTAGTCTATTTTTCTTTAAGAACATCACTTACGACTGAATAATAACTGCTCACCATAATTCACCCATATCTTTTCACTAAAACCTACACCTCCATTGGGCACGATGATGGAGTGATGGATTCCGTTCCAATCTCAGTGCTGTGAGTTCATCAATGTTTAAGGTATCATTGTCTTCCATTAGGAGACTGACCACGATTTTTGAATGGGGGCTTTTAAAAGGGCGAGTGACAATCAAAGATTTCCCCAGCTTTCGGGATGCTGAAATCGCTCTGAGTTTAAATGAAGGTGATGGCTACTGAAACATTCTCGTTCCTTTTAGCTCTTTTGGCTAAAGGGCAGCGGACTCGCGGTCGTAGGATCGCAGTTTCGATTCCCAGACCGGGCGTTGTGAGTGTTTATTGAGCGAAAACACCTAAAGCTCCACGAGGCTCCGGCAGGTGGTGGTGATCCCTGCTGTACTCTTTCGCCACAACTTTCTCTCACTCTTTCTTCTGTGGCCTGCTCGCTTAGCCAGCGGGGTAGCGTCATTCGAAGGCTAAAAAACAATGCGAAGCGCATTGTGACCAGCGATGTGTAGCAACATCTGATAGCCTGGTTGGTCACGTGATCGTGATCTTGATATATAATATTAATATATATATATATATATATATATATATATTATATATATATATATATATATATATATATATATATATATATATACATATACATGAATGTTTCGCTTAGCCATATCGAGACTAATAACCTGGTGTAGAACTCAGGTTCAGAATACAATGTTACTATGGTCCAGAATACAATGTTATTATATGAGTATAGAATGCTAATAGAATATAAACGCCTTTTGTTCTGAAAATGTAACTTTCCCATTAAGTTTATAAATAATATTAACAACTGTGCTTGTTTTCAAACCTCCGTAACTAGAATGATTCCTAGGTCTGGATAAATGGATCAAATTTCTCATTCTCTTTTTAGTAATGATAATTAGAGTAATGTAATATGATCGTAGGAAACATGTGATTTATGGAAATGCGCGTAGCGATGCATTAAAATATTTATAAATTCCTTCCATGGATTATTATTATTATTATTACTATATATATATTTATATTTATATATATATATATATATATATATAATATATATAATATCTAGATATATTTATATATATATATATATATATAATATATATATACATATAATATATATATATATATATAATATATATATATACATATACAATATAACATAGTATATATGCTCTCGGTGCGAGTGTTTTTTTATACGGCGACGAGTTTACAATCCTGTGAATAATAATATTGGTATTTTTTATATACGTGTATATATATATATATATATATATATATTATATATATATATTATAATATATTACAAATAAGAAAATGGAGAAACACATTAGTTGGTTTATCAGCTTTAGGATATTAGAATGTTGACTTAGGATATTAGAATTTAATTATCAAAACTACAACCATAATAACATACATATATACAGTATAAAATTCAATACATATAAGATAAGAATACAAGTAGTTATTAAAAAAACATTAATATAAATTGTTAGAATCATTAAAATCACTTACATCTGTTTCAGCCTATGGAAAAAAGTAATTTTTTGTGCCTATACATGTCAATTATATTGAGGTTGTAGGCAGTTAAAATTGAGGTACTTATATATATCCATAGACCTCGTCAGAGATTATAAAGTACTTTCAAAATATAAATATATGCATGAAACAAGATACACGTACAATTTAATATATATATAATATATATCCATATATACATACATACATACATACATACATACATACTAAATATACATATATATATATATATATATATAATATATATATATATATATATAATTCTATATATATATATATATATATATACATAAGCAAATATATACACCTATACATGTACATATATACATAAATAGGCACAATTAAACATATGTGCAAGCATATAGACAATTAATTATATATATATATATATACATATATAAGGAACATAGATATGCATCCATATCCATGAGTACACACACACACACACACATATATGTAAAAGGGGAAATTGGAATTTTTTGTATCATTTATTTACCATTAAACGGGTTTCATTTGGTAACAGGAATTTCAAGTTTTACATGTTAGATAGACATATAGGTGCAGGAGTGGCTGTGTGGTAAGTAGCTTGCTAACCAACCACATGGTTCTGGGTTCAGTCCCACTGCGTGCATCTTGGGCAAGTGTCTTCTGCTATAGCCCCGGGCCGACCAATGCCTTGTGAGTGGATTTGGTAGACGGAAACTGAAAGAAGCCTGTCGTATATATATATATAATATATATATATATTATATAAATATATATATGTGTGTGTGGTTGTGTGTATTGTGTGTGTGTTTGTGTGTGTGTGTTGTGTGGTGTGTTGTTTGTCCCCCTAGCATTGCTTGACACCCGATGCTGGTGTTTTTACGTCCCCGTCACATAGCGGTTCGACAAAAGAGACCGATAGAATGGGCTTACAAAGAATAAGTCCCGGGGTCGATTTGCTCGACTAAAGGCGGTGCTCCAGCATGGCCGCACTCAAATGACTGAAACAAGTAAAAGAGTAAAAGAGAGTAATATAAGGAATTTTCTATTAGAAATCCTTCAGACAGAGAATTTAATGAAATAATCAATTTGACTTCAAGAGGAAACAACTGGGATTTGCTCTTTCTACCTACATAATGTGTGTGTGTGTCTGCGTGCGCGTACGCGTGTGTGTATCAACTTTGCCTTTCATCCTTTTGGGGTCGATACAATAAATACCAGTGATGTACTGGGGTCAACGCAGTCGGCGATTCCTCCCCCCAAATATCAGGCTTGTATCTTATGTTAGGAATAAAAAAAGTCTAAAGAAAAAACAAAATGAATCAGACGGGATTTTGGGTGGCCAACGGGCAGAATCGTTGGAGCGTCGGATCGACTGCTTCTTCACGATATTTGTTCAGACATTTTGCGCTCTAAGTTTAAATCGTATCGAAGTAAACTTCACCTTTCGTCCTGTCGAAGGTCGGTAAAGAAATGAACCAAATCTGATGTGGATGATTAGCGGAAGTGTAAGAAGAGCGGATTGCAAGAGCTGCAGTACTTGTTCAGGTCCATTGATTTCTCAGTTCTTATCTATTCCAGCTTTGCCAACTCGTGCGATTGAATTAACGCGTCACCCGGTTTAACTCCGCCATTCAGTACCTAGGGTGCCTTTAGTAGAGTTTGATCTGTTGCAAGATTTCGAGCTACATATCCGGTTTGGGGATCCCTCCCCCCACTTCCAGCAGTTTTGGAAGTCCTTTAAAGGGCCGTAGACACTGCCTTTCGTCTTGAGAGAAAAAAAAGTACCTTTTTGAAGCAAAACTTACTCTCTTTTACTCTTTTACTCTTTTACTTGTTTCAGTCATTTGACTGTGGCCATGATGGAGCACCGCCTTTAGTCGAGCAAATCGACCCCAGGACTTATTCTTTGTAAGCCTAGTACTTATTCTATCGTTCTCTTTTGCCGAACCGCTAAGTTACGGGGACGTAAACACACCAGCATCGGTTGTCAAGCGATGTTGGGAGGACAAACAGACACACAAACACACACATATATATATATACATATATACGACGGGCTTCTTTCAGTTTCCGTCTACCAAATCAACTCACAAGGCTTTGGTCAGCCCGAGGCTATAGCAGAAGACACTTGCTCAAGGTGCCACGCAGTGGGACTGAACCCGGAACCATGTGGTTCGTAAGCAAGGTACTTACTACACAGCCACTCCTACTGTGTAAATTAAACAGAAACTCCAGAAACTATGTTGTTTTAGCGCTTGTGTTATAGTTGTTTCGTCTTTCAGTTTTGTATGTGTAATTTGTATTAACATTAGCAACATTATAAAGGGTAAAGCGCCCTCCGGTCATTAATGACCACGAGATTGTACCGGCAAGGTTGTTTATAGAAGACCAGCAGTTGCTCCTGCAGCCTCCCCCCCCCCACGCCACTGATGTTATCCAAGGAAAAAGGCCAAGGCCGATACAGCTTGGCGCCAGTGACATCACAATACATTTCTGCCACTAAGTAAACTGGAGTAACATGAAATAAAGTGTCTTGCTTAAGAACACAGCACCACAGCCAGGTCCAGGAACCGACCTCGCTAGTTCATGACTGCGAGCCCGACGCTCTAACCACTGAGCCACGTGCCTTCATTATATTGGTTTCTTAACAAGTCAAAAGTAACTAATATATATTGACATCATAGGCAGTGTTAATACTGAGAGATGATATTTATCCCCACTTAAGCGTGTGTGTTCTGTTAGAACAAACTATACTGCGGTAGTTACCTCGAGAGAAACTCTCTCTCGTTGGCTTTTTGTTGCAAAATACACTCAAAAGTAACTAATACTATGCATGGAAGTCGTTTCATATATTCAACGTGACACTGTACTAGAGTGAATATGACTGTTAAAGCTGCATCAGAAACCCTGGCATTCATGTTGAGGACGAGAAAATTCATCTGCTCCGAACACTTACTCTTTTTCTTGTTTTAGTCATCTGACCGTGGCCATGCTGGAGCACCGCCTTTAGTCGAGCAAATCGACCCCAGGACTTATTCTTTGTAAGCCTAGTACTTATTCTATCGGTGTCTTTTGCCGAACCGCTAAGTTACGGGGACGTAAACACACCAGCATCGGTTGTCAAGCGATGTTGGTGACACACACCACACACACACAACACACACACACAACACCACACACACACACATACACACACACACACACACACACATACACACACACACACACACACATACACACACACACGCTCATACATATGCATATACACGGCGGGCTTGTTTTAGTTTCCGTCTACCAAATCCACTCACAAGGCATTGGTCGGCCTGAGGCTATAGTAGAAGACACTTGCCCAAGATTCCACGCAGTGGGACTGAACCCGGAACCATGTGGTTGCTAAGCAAGCTACTTACCACCAACCACTTCCGCGCCTATGATTGTTGATGGTCCGCAAAGCTCCAGTGATACCCCCAACGGAATACTACTGTAACTCTATTCTTGCTACACACAAAACCATCCCAGGCCGGTGATGGTGGTGATGGTGGTGGTAGTGAAAATAAGGATTGAAAAGGAAGCAACCAAAACTTGCCATTTTTAATAATTAGATGGATTTAAACTTTCCAAATTTAACCAGCACCATGGCGAAGAATGAAGAATTGTCTATGCCGCAAGCCATAATTTGAAATGGAAAAGATGGCAGCTTCATTAGCACTTCGGACAAAATACTTGCATTTCTTTCGGCTCTTTACGTTCTAAGTTCAAATTTCACCGAGCTCAACTTTGTCCTTCATCCTTTGGAGGTTGATAAAATATGTACCAGCTATTCTATCGGATCTTTTACCGAACCGCTAAGTTACGGGGACGTAAACGCACCAGCATCGATTGTCAAGCGATGCTGGGGGAACAAACACAGACACACAAACACACACACATACACACACACACGCACATACATATCGAAAATTGCTGGCCTTGTGACAAAATTAGAAGGAATTTATAAAAGAGGTGAGAAGCTGGCAGAATCGTCAGCGCATCGAGTTCGAATCCCGCTGAGATCATCTTTGTCTTTCGTCCTTTCAGTCAAGTAATGGTGTACTTATTTTTGGCATCAAGTTGATTACACTAAGTATTTGTGTACTGAGGTTTGCATTAAGTCGATTACGTCAAGTGCACCTGTACTTCATATAATCAACTTACTTTATCCTCTCAAAAGCGACTGGCCCTGTGCCAGAATTACGAAAAATTCATAAAGCGGAGGGAAGAGCGCCAGTAATATTTTTGGAGGCGTGGCTGGTATTTGTCGCTTTGAGAACCACTTTCCTACCCGACATTCAAATGAAATCCACCCGACGGTTTGGCACTCCGCAGCGCAGCACAACTCCTTACCCACTGACGTCTGTTGTCTGCCTAAATGCTTGTTTCACCACTAATGTAATGGCCTTTGTTCCTGTGAAATATCTAGTTACATATCATCTCATAATCCCCCAATTTTGCCAGACATCCATAACCCCCTATCGTGTCTTGTACAGACCACTTTAGACATAGCCTCTCTCTCCTCTGAACTGCAACTTTTCCGGAGAACCTTTTTCCGTGACGGTGCCCTCAAAAAAGATATTCAAACTGAATATAAATGGCACAAATTATTGCAAGGAACCTGTGAATACGCGAGCCGTTATCTTTGTTTTTTTGTCTTCACTCAATAAAAGTTACTGGTAAAAATAAACAAATTAAGTATTTCATTGTAATTGTTTAACAAGTTATCTCCCTTAGATTGCAAATATTATTCGTGGTCGTACTACGAGTTATCTCCCTTATAATGCATCTATGAACAGTCTCGTTATTACTTAATCCCACTTTCGGTCTGTTTTATATTACAAATGACATTATCCACAATTATCCTTTTATTATCTACTAGCAGTATCGCCCGGCGTTGCTCGGGTTTGTAAGGGAAATAACTATAAAGCATTTCTAGAGAGTTATAACCAAAAAATAGCAAAAAAATGCATTAAAAATGAAAAAAAAAATGATGGTAATTTTTTTTTTAAATCGTTGACTCATCGTAGACATTTTTAGAGAGTTACTTCCCTTATATAATAGCGAAAAAAGGCATTAAAATGAAAAAAAATGATGGTAAATTATTTTTAAAATCGTAGACTCATCGTAGACGCGCGCTAATACCCAGAAGGGCTCGATATGAATCACGACTATAAGATAGTGGGAGTAGTTAGGAATCTAAATCGTAGGAGACAGACACACAACCTCTCTTTTATATATAAAGATAGGCGCAGGCGTGGCCGTGTGGTAGTAAGAAGTTTGCTTCTCAACCGCACGGTTCTGCATTCCCATTGCGTAACAACTTGGGCAAGCGTTTTCTACGACAGCCTTCGACCGACCAAAGTTTTGTGAATGGATTTAGTAGACGGAAACTGTAAGAAGCCCGTCGTATGTATATCTACATATGTGTGTGTGTGTGTGCGAGTTTGTCCCTCACTACCTATTTCTTTACTACCCACAAGGGGCTAAACACAGAGAGGACAAACAAGGACAGACAAACGGATTAAGTCAATTACATCGACCCCAGCGCGTAACTGGTACTTATTTAATCGACCCCGAAAGGATGAAAGGCAAAGTCGACCTCGGCGGAATTTGAACTCAGAACGTAACGGCAGACGAAATACGGCTACGCATTTCGCCCGGCGTGCTAACGTTTCTGACAGCTCGCCGCTTAACAACCGGTTTTGGTGTGTTTACGTCCCCGTAACTAAGCAGTTTGGCAAAAGTGACCAATTAAATAAGTACCAAGTTTAACAAAAATAAAAAAAGAAAGAAACAAAAAAAAAACGAAAATAAAAAAAAACAACAAAAACAAAGCAAAAAACCGCTGGGGTCGATTCATTTGACTAAAAAGACTTCAAGGCCCCAGCTTTGAGACAATCGATTATGATTCATAGGATATTTGGTCGTTCTTTCTCGCACGTGAAAGCTCTCCTCGTTGGTTCCTTAACACTGAAGTTTGTGTTGCAAATAATCGTTTAATATGCGTGATATTTGTGTTTGGTGCTACTCTTGTCATTATGGTTTTCACACTGGAAATGGATTTTAAAGAATACATGAACACGCAGTCAAATATACAACGTACCAGGGGAATTTTAAAGTTCCCGTATAAAATTCGTTAAGACAGCACAAAACGTCTCGAAGTTTTCGGTATGAAAAATGTAATTCAACAATAAATTACAATATTTCAGTGAGGGCACGTGGCCCACTTAATATACAACGCACCAGGAAATATCAGAGTACCCGTATAAAATTCAGTGAGACAATACAAGACACCCACACTATTACCATGGGTGATCGTACGACTGAAGCGATGGGCCCTCAACGTACTCACATAGGCATCAGCTGATACTTCAGTGAGACGGGATGTCAACGATAAGAAAAACTTTGTTGTCAGCGACTCAAATCCTCAAACGTCTGGAAGTTTTCGGAATGAAAAATTAAATTCAACAATATTTATAATATTTCAGTATTACTTCGTCTGTCTTTACGTTCTGAGTTCAAATTCCTCCGAAGCCGACTTTGCCTTTCATCCTTTCGGCGTACTGGGGTCGATCTAATCGACTGCCCCACCTCTTCAAATTTCGGGTCTTGTACCTAGAGTAGAAAAGAATATTTCAGTATTACATTCTGTTAAGTGAAGACACATAGCCAAGTTATTAAAGATGTTTGACTAACGATCACTAACGATGGGGTAGAAAGGGCTCCTTAGCCGTAGTGAAAGTAATCTATCTAGGGAGATAACCTTACAATAAATCACTCGGTCCGTAGCTTAGGTTGACGTCCAGCGGGAACAGCTTTGTTTCATGGAGGAGGAAAGATCTTCTTTAGTACTTGGTTGTACAATGATTTCCAATGTGTGTAGTAGTGGCGCGCGCACACATTATTAGCCATTTGAAAAGACTATGAAAGTCTCGACCACGGTCGAACAATGATGATGAACGATCACAAGATCGTGGGTTCAGTTCTTGGGTCGGGCTGTGGGTTGCGTCTTGGAGGAAAGCACTTTATTTCACGCCACATTAATCTAATCAGTTCTAAATGAGCGATCTACTAGGATGAAAATGTGTGCCAAATTTCTCTCAAATCCGGCTGTCACAGCCTAAATATGCCACTGGGTTAAGGGTAACGGGGCCCAGAGGATGTCCATGACTCGGATCTTTTCGGTTTGAACGGCAGTTTTTAACATAATTTCTAGGTAACTAAAATATTTTAAACTTCGTATACTGGTAGAATGTGTTTATAAAACATCTTTTTCTCTTGGCTTTATTGAGAAAATTCTATAGTTTGTAAGATATATATATATTTTTTTCAATTTCTGCAATTTCAACCAATCAATGACGTCTATTGAGTTAAAAAGCATTCTGTGCCGTATGAATATGTCCCTCGTTTAAGAAACAGATTGGGTTTATTTACATTTGTGAAGAAAAAAAGATACCCTCCCCCCCTAACTCTAACCCTAACCCTAACCCTAACCCTAACTAACCCTAACCCTAAAACAGATTGAAATGCAATAGATCGATACTAGGGTCATAATTATGGGTGACAATTTCATATGACACCGCTGCCGTTCAAACCGAAAAGATCCTATGGCTCTAATTTGGACTACATAAGAACAAAATTAGCAAAAACATAGTACTTGATCAATCTATATTCGTGCACTAATGACAACTTGTTATACTGACAAGTAAACTCCACCACAACCATAGCTTTCACACATTTTCGCTGTTGTTATCCAGTTACTTTTATAAACTATGTACTCTTCATAGGGCTTGTTGTATATTTTGGAAACCAAAAACTAGTTTCCTTTTGCTTTATTTCTACTTTAAACGATAAATACTTTGAATTTTTTTCTTGTTTTGTCTTTATACGTTCTTAGAACATTTTCAGCATTTCTACTTCTTTATATTTCGTTTTTGGATTTGGTTTTGGATTTGGATTTGAGAGACAAGACTACTGAAAACGTTGCAACACGCAACGAAAATTTAAGGAAAATAAAAATAAGAAATAAGTGGAAATTTTACCGGTGAGTGTGTTAAATAATAAGGCACTAAAAGAGAATGACTCTCACCAGACACAACAAATTATACTTCTTTATAGATTTAGACTATGATTAAACATTGATAATTAATGTTACATACCAAGGCCTGCAATTTCGAGAGGCAGAGGTAATTCGATTAGATTGACCCCAATGTTCACCTGGTAACTATTTTATCGATCCTGAAAGGAACAAAGGCAAAGTCGATCTCGGCGGAATTTGAACCCAGACACGCTAACAATTCTGCCAGATCGCCGCCTTATTTTAATTGTGAATATTAAAAGATACTTGGTGAGATTTGGATTGCTTCCATAGTAAATATTGATTTCGAATTTTGGCACAAGCCCAGCAATTTCGGGGGAGGGGGTAAGTTGTTTACATCGACCCTAGTGCTCAACTGGCACTTATTTTATCGGCCACTCGGCGAGATTTGAATTCAAAACGTAAAAATCGAACGAAATGCCGCTAAGCATTTTATCATCCAGCGTGTTAACGATTCTGCTGGTTCGTCGCCATTTTCCCCACTGTAAACATCATAAAAAATTTCAGATAACTTTATTCTTTTACTCTTTTTTCTATTATTTTATTTGTTTCAGTCATTTGACTGCGGCCATGCTGGAGCACCGCCTTTAGTCGAGCAAATCGACCCCAGGACTTATTCTTTGTAAGCCTAGTACTTATTCTATCGATCTCTCTTGCCGAACTGCTACGTGACGGGGGACGTAAACACACTAGCATCGGTTGTCAAGCGATGTTGGGGTGGGGGGGGGGACAAACACAGACACACACACACACACACACACACACATACACGATGGGCGTCTTTCAGTTTCCGTCTACCAAATCTACACACAAGGCTTTGGTCGGCCCGAGTCTATAGTAGAAGACACTTGCCCCAGCTGCCACGCAGTGGGACTGAACCCGGCACCATGTGGTTGGTAAGCAAGCCACTTACCACACAGCCACTCCGTCTATTATAATTATAAAAAGATTACTCCGTGTAAGTTTATTCTTATTTTCCGTATCAAACATCACTTTAAATACATTTATGTCTATGAATAAAAAAAAACAAAAAAACTAGCGTTATCACTTCATTGAATATAGATCGTGTTTATGTGGTAAGAAGTTTGCTTCCCAACCATAAGGGTCCGAGTTCAGTCCCCTGCGTGTCACCTTGGCCAAGTGTCTTCTATTATATATTTCTTTATTGCTCACAAGGGGCTAAACATAGAGGGGACAAACAAGGACAGACAAAGTGATTAAGTCGATTATATCGACCCAGTGCGAAACTGGTACTTTATTTATCGACCCCGAGAGGATGAAAGGCAAAGTCGACCCCGGCGGAATTTGAACTCAGAACGTAACGACAGACGAAATACCGCTAAGCATTTCGTCCGGCGCGCTAACGTTTCTACCAGCTCGCTTTATAGCCTCGGGCTAACCAGAGCCTTGTGAGTGGATTTTTGTAGATGAAAACTTCTTATCACATAAACACGACTTGCAAATTGTACTTAGATTGTTTTCAGCCTTTTCATAATATTTTTCTACTTTCATGAACAACAGTCGTAGATCCTCAAAACTCCTTGTTGGAATCGATGATTCGAGAAACAATGCCTAAATTTGGTATCGACACGAAATAAGGATTGCCAGATTCTGCATTAAGGATATTAACATTAACTTGACTCTATGGCGCTTCTTCAGAAGCGTACCTCTCCAATTAAATCAAATGCAACAAAGAAAAAAGTTGTGAAAATGAAAAAAATATATACAAAATAAGGTATTCTTTCGATATGACTCGACAAAATCAAAACACTTAAATTCATCTGTTTCCGTGAAAGCACGTGTCTGTGTCTTGCCAACTGTCAGTTGACGAAATGGGAGGAGGAGAAGAAGGCTAATGGGTTGTACGTGCGTGCTTGTTCTTTGCCTGTGTGTGTGCCTGTTCTGTTTTTATGTATATACGAGTAAAACGTCCCCCGTCCAATGGACGGTGCTGAGTTGTCAAACATTTAAACCAAATTTTCTCAAAACAACTTGTCCGACCGTCCCATAGGCCTCCCCGTTGAGAAACACTGATTTAATCTAAATTTGAGACACCAGCAAAAAGAAGAAATAAAGATAGACTTTTTTTCTATTCCAAAGAAAAACGATTTTATTCACACAACGCGTAGTATCGATCGCAACAGCTGATGCACTTGCGCGTACAAATGCACGTTCCCACGGCTTTATCGATCGCATTCTCACCTGGTATCGATTTTTGTAATTTTTTTCAAGACTTATACACGCCCTGATACCATCGGTATCTACAAATCAAATTTGAGCGCAATCGGATGGAGGATGCCCGAGATCCTGGAAGACACACACAGACAGCCAGAACGGATTTTATATAAAAGATGTGTTGTGGAATATAGATATAACGAAATTATGCCAGCAATGTCTCATTTTAAACTTGAAGAAAAAAAGCCTTGCATATTTGTTCTTACCTACTTCATGTGTGTATGTAAAATCCGTCAAGGGAGAGAATTGCTATAACAAGTAATCTCCCTTAGTACATGCAATACTGTGTGTTGTATAAATTTTCGAGTTGGTTAACTTCTGCTGGAGTTATTCAAAATGTGGAGGCGCAATGGCTCAGAGGTTAGGGCAGTGGACTCGCGCTCATAGGATTGCGGTTTCGATTCCCAGACCGGGCGTTGTGAGTGTTTATTGAGTGAAAACACCTAAAGCTCCACGAGGCTCCGGCAGGGGGTGGTGGTGATCCCTGCTGTACTCTTTCACCACAACTTTCTCTCACTCTTACTTCCTGTTTCTGTTGTATCTGTATTTCAAGGGGCCGGCCTTGTCACTCTCTGTGTCACGCTGAATATCCCCGAGAACTACGTTAAGGGTACACGTGTCTGTGGAGTGCTCAGCCACTTACACGTTAATTTCACGAGCAGGTTGTTCCGTTGATTCGGATTAACCGGAACCCTCATCGTCGTAACCGACGGAGTGCTTCCACACTATTCAAAGTAAAAATTACGTACCAATAAACTCGACAATCGAAATGTTTTTGCCTTCTAATAGCATTTAACTCGTATATTAGAAACAGATTTCTAAAATGATGTCTTGACAAGTACTTTGTTTGGTAAATTTTGATTCTTTCACCAGCACGATTTTCATTAAGAAAAAAAAAAAAAAACCCCCGGATTTTTTGCGTGGAATCGAGTACCCTGACCTCCTAATATGCTGCAAACTTCTTATTTTTGTTTAGAGAAAACCGAGGGGGCGGGGAACCGAACCCCACCCATTTTTTTTTTTTCGTTGACTGAATTTCGGTGTCCTCCTAGTATGCTACAAAACCCATTTTGGGGTCCGAAAAACGGGGTTGGGAGGGGTGGAGTGGAACTCTCGGCAATTTGACCCCCACCTACATTTTCAAATATTTTTTGCTATTTCTTTCTTTACCCATAATTTTTGATAACATTTTGCAAAAATACTTTTTCGAGAGGTTGAAAATTCAAAGAATTTGAATTAGCGAAAATGCACAGGTTATAGAAGTTAGTGGTACCGAAGTCAGTGGAAAGATAACGAATGATAAACAATTATTCCAAAAAAAAAAAACAAAACACACGTTAGTTTGTGTATATGCATTAGACAAGTAAAATATATTAAAAACAAAAATATCTTTTTCATACCTTTTAAAATCACTGGATATAATATATCTAATAATCCTGAATATAGATTTTTTTCCTTTGCAATTTTTCATTTTTGTGTGGGGAGAGAGAGAGAGAGAGAGAGAGAGAGAGAGAGAGAGAGAGAGAGAGAGAGAGAGAGAGAGAGAGAGAGAGAGAGAGAGAGAGAGAGAGAGTGGGTGAGTGAGAGAAAGAAAGAGAGAGAGAGTGGGTGACGAAGTTTACCTAAATATTGAATGGGTAACAATCTATCATAATTATATATATCATTATACATCATCATCATCGTCATCATCATCATCATCGTTTAATGTCTGCTTTCTATGCTGGCATGGGTTGGACGGTTTGACTGAGGACTGGCAAGCCAGGAGGCCGCAATGACAGTGTAGTCTGTTCTGGCAAGGTTTCTATAGATGGATGCCCTTCCAAACGCCAACCACTCCGAGAGTGTAGTGGGTGCTTTCCAAATGTGACTGTCACTGGCATCGATCACGCTCGAATGGTCAGCACTGGCATCGGCCGCACCAGTCCGGTTTTCCCACGCCCCCTTTTTTGTTGCATATTAGGTCAGAGTACTTGATTCCATGCAAAAAAAATTCGAGTTTTTTTTCTTAATAAAAATATGCAGGTGAAAGATCAATGGGGTGGGGGTGGGGTGAAATTTACGTGGCTTCCACCTCACCCCACCCCGTTTTTCGGAATATGGGAGACTCCAGTTCCCCCTTTTTTCTCCCAACAAAAACAAGGATTTGCAGCAATATTTAATATCTTCAAATTGGAGACCCCATTCAAGTGTTTGTAACAGAATGGACTCCAGCGAGGGTACGAAGGTGGTGTTGAATCAGGTGATAGAGATTAAATTGAAGCCTAACAATTCTGGCAATCCACTATCCTGGGCTGGATCTATATTTATCGATCTTGGAACGACGTCTCCAATTCGATGATAACTCTCTCTCTCTCTTCCTTCAACCAGTATGGGAATCCCTCGATGGGATTTGAACTCAGAGCACGCAAAGCCCGAACAAACAACACATCGCATATTTCCTATGTTTCTACAACTCTACTAAATCACTGTGTAACCAATATTATATCATTGCTAATGTTCTTATTAATAATAATGCAGTTATTAATAAGAAGAAAGATTTTACAGCTGTAGCATAACTCCTTCATCGTCAACCTATGAACTTTTTAGACCACCCTCGTAGTTTATTCCATGCTTTGACAATTCTGAACCTGAAAATATTTTCCCAAAGCCATGATTTTACAAGTGTGTTACAATTTCTCTTATTCACAGCAATCAAATTTATTGACATTCCATGGACTTACCTACAGATTTGTTGTTGCACGCCATTGACTGTTATTAGTTTACGCAGGTGGTAGATTTTACAATTTTAGTTTGAGTTTGTAATTAATCATTCATTTTATCTTTCGAAGCACTGTAGCCAACTGAAACTGTAAAAGAAGCCTTAACACCTTGGGCCATGATAACAGTGAATATAATTTAATATGGAAACAAAATGACTTCTCATTGGTTGAAGAACACCTGAAATTTGAAATGTATAACCAAAATATTATCTGAATCTCTAACTCTTCTCCTTGTTCTTTTGCATAATCACAGCAAATGGACTTTATCTGGATGATCTACCAGTTAAATTGTCTTGCGTCTGTCTACTAGTTGTAGCAATTGATGGCAATGTTGACTGTAGTAAAAATTGACACTGCCATCTAGACTGCAATTTGGGGCCTTGGTCTCTCAATGTTTTGCACAACAGAGGTACATCACCCAATGACTTTTGCAGTTACAAACATAGAATGTTCAGGAATTTTCATACAATCAACTGTAAGGATAAGAGCCACAAAATGATATTTACTATAAACAAAACCTGAGCAATATTTTCCCAAGAAAAGTATCTAAATGTTGAGGTATTAAATTTTTGGAACATTATTTTTCTATAACTATCATCACCATCATATTCATCATAGATATATCATTGTCATATCGTTTAACGTCCACTTTTCATGCTGGCATGGGTTAGACGGAGAGCTGCACCAGGTTCTAGTCTGACTTGTTATGGTTTCTATTGCTTGATGCCCTTCCTAACTCCAGCAAGAGTGTAATGGGTGCTTTTTACGTGTCACCAGCACAGATGTTATTTACATGATACTGGCAATTGCCACAGCTACGATTTCACTTGGCTTGACAAGTTTTCTCAAATACAGCATATTGCCAAAGGTCTCAGTCACTAGTTATCGCCTCTATGACGCCGAAAATTCGAAGATCATGCTTCTCCACCTTGTCTCATGTCTTCCTGGGCCTTCCTCTTCTACAGGTCCCATCCATAGTTAGAGATCAGCACTTCTTTCCGTGGCTGTCCTCGTCTATATGCATCACATGACTATGCCACAATATATATATATATATATATATTATATATATATATATAGGTTTAAGGGACAGAATCACCCTCAAGCAACTCAATCATCATTGAACGACATTATCCACGATAGGTACATACAGGACTAAATATTAAAAAATTATCAAAATTAATACCTTCAATTATTCCGACAACTAGTTATATAATTTTAGTTTTTCATGTCTTTATATAGCAAAATACGTTCATATAATCTAGACCTGAAAATTGGCAATGTAATCGTTTTAATAGGGTATTGTATTTCGAGACCTATTTCAGCAATATCGAGGAATTTGTTGTCATGAAACGCGCGTAGTCTATATAATGTAAAGTATATGATTTAGAATAAGAATTGAAGGTATTCATTTTGATAATTTTAATATTTAGTCCTGTATGTACCTATCGTAGATAATGTCGTTCAATGATGATTGAGTTGCTTGAGGGTGATTCTGTCTCTTAAACCTATCTATATATATGTATATAATACAGTGAGTAATTCATTTTAGTACTACTAAATTGAACTTCTCTCCCCTGTGGACTCGGAAATAACTTCCCTAATATTAATAATATATATATATATAATGGTTAAAAAAATTAGCAATTTACCAAGAAACGTTTGCAATGGTAAATGTTTAGGAGCCACTGCTGATCTCAAGTCTTAATCCTTAACATATCCTTAATCCTTAACATATCAAAGTGAATAATAATTAGCAATACTGTTTTGTAGGTTAAATATCATACTTACATTAGCCATATAGACTGTGAATTTACAGGTAGTAATTTTTATCCTGAAACATACTAATATAAGTTGCATGAACATTAAGTCAAACATATTTTGCAGAAAACTGATGAATTTGACATGGTACCATGAATTATATCTGGGGGCAACTAAAAAAACTAGGAGTAAATGAATGACTAGTGAAGGGGGTGCAAATATATGCAGAGATGCAGTCAGCAAAGTGAAGGTTGGCAATGCGTTATTGAAGAATTCAGAGTGTAAGTAGGTGTCCATCAAGAATCGGTTCTCAGCTTCCTCTTGTTTATTATAACCCCTAAATTTATAACTAAAGAAGTGAAGAATGGTAACTTCTATACGCTGATGACTTATTCTTTATAACAGACGATCTGGAGGATGTTAAGTGGAAATTCCAGACATGGAAACAAAATCTTCTAGCAAGAAACTTCAGAGTAAATTTTATCTGAAGTTTTCATCAGAATAAAAAAAGACAGGACTCTGTTAATAACTTTGCTCAATATACGGAAAAGGAATGGGGAGAAACTTAATACATGTACCCAATGTAATCTGTGGCTACTCTCTCTTTACTCTTTTACTCTTTTACTTGCTTCAATCATTTGACTGTGGCCATGCTGGAGCACCACCTTTAGTCGAGTAAATCGACCCCAGGACTTATTCTTTGTAAGCCTATTGGTCTCTTTTGCCGAACGTCAAAGTTACGGGGACGTAAACACACCAGCATAGGTTGTCAAGCGATGTTGGGGGGATAAACACAGACACATAAACATATACACACACATATATACTTATACATACATACATACATACATACATACATACATACATACATACATATATATATATATATATATATTTATATATATATATATATATATATATATATATTATATATATATATATATATATATATATATATATATATATATATATGTATGTATATATATATACATATGACGGGCTTCTTTCAGTTTCCGTCTACCAAATCCACTCACAAGGCTTTAGTCGGCCCGAGGCTATAGTAGAAGACACTTGCCCAAGGTGCCATGCAGTGGGACTGAACCCGGAAACATGTGGTTCGTAAGCAAGCTACTTACCACACAGCCACTCCTACGCCTTGCACAAAATATATAATGAAATTAAAGGCATGCAGTGAATAATTACTGTGATTGTGATAGGGATACAGTAGTTAGTTAGCTGTCAGAGCTCCAGTAGCATAAATTCTATGCAATGCCCAGAAGGCTCTTCAGAAGTAGTTGATATCTTCTGTTATATAGGTGACCAAATTGTCAGTAACCAGAATTACAATAAGGGGGAAAAAGTTATCTCTGCTGACCACAAGGTTCTCTCTCTGAGTGATAGGTTGAGCGTATGATGCTCAAGTAAGGACTATAAATACTGCATGCTTGCGAGATGTGGCTACTGAATGCAGAATTGTGAAAGTTGAGGAGAAATGAAACAAGCATGCCCTGTTGGATGTGTAATGTTAGTGTGTAACAAATAAAGTAATATAGGATGAGTTGAGAGAAAATCTGGATATAAGATGAATCAGATATGTGTAAGAGAGGGGACTGTATTGGCATGGGTATGTAATGTGTATGTAAAGTTTTAGGAGATCCATGTGGAAGGAACCAGTGGGAGAGAAACACTGAAGACATAGAAATGGTAAAAATCTAATCTCAGGATGTTGAACCTGACAAAGGAAGTGGCAAAAGAATGAAACAAATTAATGGAAGCCGTGTTGGAGAGGACTCATCTAACTCATGCAAACTTGGAAAAATGAATGTAAAATGATGATGATTCTCTTGATCTAGTAACGATATGGATATTCTTTGAAAGACCTATCTTAGTCATAATGTGCAGGTGATCAGTTGTCAAGGTGGTGAGCGGGCAGAATCATTAGCATGCTGGGCAAAATGTTTAGAAGCACCCATCTTCACGTCTTGAGTTCAAATTCTGCCAAGATCAATTTTATCTTTCATCCTTTCAGGGTCAATTAAATAAGTACCAGTTGAGTACTGGGGTTCAATATAATCAAACTGTCCCCTCTCCAGAAATTGTTGGCTTTGCGCCCAAATTTGAAACTAATATAAAAGCAGTTGATAATCGCAACCAAGATTTCAAACATGAAACAAAGGATTCTAATTTTAGTACATAATAGATTCTGTACACTTCTCTTACTTTTGATTAATATTTTACTTCTGATCAATATATCTGATTTAATGAATCAGGCAATATACAAATATTACTGAATGTCTAGAGATAGTCTCTAATCAATATTAACAAATTGGACTCTGCTGATTCTACTTGAAATGCTGGTAGTTCTTTGCAATACTTAACAGAAGAATTTGCTTTATAATTTGAATATTTTTTCCTGGTACTTAACTGCATTTTCTGTGATGGTTCTCGAAAATGTTTAAGACAATCCCTCCTTGTATATCACTGAATGAAATAATTATGTATGGTCTGAATTGTGTATATATCCCAATGTTATTAGACCAAAGTGTTTTCTATTTTTATTGCTACCTTTATGAAGGGATATAAATCATTCAGTTTGTTTAATGCATTAATTTTAGTTACATATCTGCTAGTCCCATTCCAAATGTATTTTAAATTCAACACTTTTTAATCTCAGCTCTCGTAATATCCAAGCTGTAGACAATTCTTAATAAAATTTTGTGTAAAATTATTAAAGAAATTGCTGAAATTTTGATGCATTAATATCTTAAACAATTTTAATGATTTAATGTTACTTTATTATTTTGTTACTTGTTTCACTGCGGCCATTCTGGAGCACCGCCTTAAAGGATTTTAGCTGAAGAAATCAAACCCAGGATTTATTCTTTGTAAGAGCCTAGTACTTATTCTATCGGCCTCTTTTGCCAAACCACTATGCTATGGGGATGTAAAAACACCAACATCACTTATCAAGTGATGGTGGGTGGGGGGACAAACGCAGGCACAAAAACTCACATAGATACACATATGTATATGTATATGTATATGTATATATGAATAATACTAAAACCCTAGGGATGTTTGCTTGTAGCCGAAATACCCCAGAAATAGTATAGTTTATCGTTATTCTTTTAGCATATTTATTTTCTTATAATGTATGGATTAGGCAGTGCAGTACAGATTTTTGTGACATTTGGACCTCTATTTATTAATGAAAACGAGTAAACACAATTTTTGTTTGTTATTTCAGGATGAAAAAGAAAATTGGCTTCTGTTACATCAACACACATACAGAATACACACACATATAATGAATGTCATGGCATGTCAATCAACAGAAGCACATGTCTGCTATGTGTGACAAATACACATACAATAAGAGTTTATATTTTAGCTTTCTTTAAACAGACAATATTTCAATGTTTTTTAAAATTATTTTTTAAGTCGTTGATTTCTGTAAAAAGTTCTTATTTATTTACTTTTGTTATAAAGTGAAAGAGAGAAGAAAGTGAAATATGTATATGTATATGAAATGGGACGTGTGTGTGTGAAAGAGAGAGAGAGAGAGAGAGAGAAGAGAGAGAGAAAAGAAGAGAGAAAGAAAGTGAGAGGGAGAGTGAAGGGGTGTGTTGTCATGTATACATATGTACATCAATACATATGAGTACATCTTTTTTGTATGTATGTGTGCATGTGTATGTGTGTGTGAGAGAGAGAGAGAGGAGAGAGAGAGAGAGATAGAGAAAGAGAGAGAGAGAGAGAGAGGAAGAGAGAGAGGAGAGAGAGATAGAGAAAGAGAGAGAGAGAGAGGAAGAGAGAGAGAGAGAGAGGAAGAGAGAGAGAGAGAGCGAGAACGAGAGAGAAAGAGAGATAGTGATTAAGTGAACGTATGTGTTCTCTCTCTCTCTCTCTCTCTCTCTCTCCCTCTCCCTCTCCCTCACATGTCTATTTCATATATATATGTTCATACATCTTTCATTTTCTCTCTTCCACTTCAAAATAAAAGTAAATACAAAAAAAATTACGGAAATTAATGAACAAAACCAGCTGATCTAGATGACAGTTCTGAGAGACAAAGTGAAAGATCGCCCCGAGGGAATACCATTACAATTTTTTAAAGTGCATTTAACGTTTCTCAGTTCCAAAGATTTGGCTGCTATTTCCAGCATGCCCTGCTACCACGTAACGGCTATTTGCGATAAAGGACCCGAAATACCTGTTACATTGTAGCAGGGCGTGCAAGAAATAGTAACCAAATCTTTCTTTTTCCGGAGAAAGGAGCCTTTTACGCGTGATTTCGACGACACATTCGTTGAAAGCATGCGAAATAACCCGAAAAAGAAAAAAAAAACAAAACAAAATGAAACAAAACGTTGTTGGGAAACTCAGACTTTCCAGGTGACCTTTACGTATATATATATACACACACACATATATATATACATATACATATACATATACATATACATATATTTATATATATATATATATATATATAATATATATATATATATTATATATATATATTATATATATATATATATATATATATAAACGGCAGTTTGTCTGTGTGTGTTTCTGTGTGTCTGTTTGGTTGTACCCTCACTCTGACCACGGCTTTGAACCGATTCTGATGAAACTTGACACACACATAGCCCAATGTCATAATTCAAAACTAACGCAGCGAAAATTTTGAAAAGTTCCCCCACTTCTGAAAAAGATCGATAAATTCGACATGGGGTCGACAATCAGAAACACAAACCACAGATGGTCTAAGGGACGCAACTCGACCTTTTTAACTATCAAAAAAAATTTACCATCATTTTTTCCCCCATTTTTTTGCTATAACTCTCTAAAAATGCTTTATAGTTATTTCCCTTACAAACCCGAGCAACGCCGGGCGATACTGCTAGTATATATATATATACATATATATATATATATTTATATAAATATATATATATAAATATATATATATATATGTATATACTTATTACTTATATACTATTTATTCTCCAGATATCTTTCCATGCGATGGCCAGAACCGTCTGGAACAGGATAACAGAAAAGAAAACACCAACAGACGAAGTTGACCATATTGAGACCGATGGGTCGAAAGAATTATTGGTGGAACTTAAAAAATTAAAGCAGTCATCAAGTTAAAAGAGAACCGGCCAGATATTGTTCTGTGAAATCACAAGGAAAAGATACGATACGTTTTCTTGTAGAAGCCAGCCGCTCTCTGAGCACCAACGTGGCTACGAAATTACAAGAGAAGGCCATCTATGAACTCTTTTTCAAATCCAGAACCCAACAAACACTTTCAGCTTCATGGAGCAACAGGATACACGCCAACTGTGTGTGTTGTCTTTGTCTCCTACTACCGCTTGACAACCGGTGTCGGTGTAATTATGTCGACAAAAGAGACCGACAGAATAACTTCCAGGCTTTAAAAAATATATATATACTGGTGTTGATTCGTTCGACTAAAAGTCTTTAGGGCGGTGCCTCAGCATGACCGTAGTCTAATGACTGAAAACTGTAAAAGATAAAAGATATATTTGTATAAATATAGGTATGTGTTCGTGTGTATACTTGTATGTGTGTTTGTGAATGCGTATACCCTGTGTGGCGAGCTTAATCTGTTACCCTGTTTAATATCACTACTTGATGTCTTGGCAGTCTCAGAGGACCTTGTAGAGACTCACTGGTACTGTCTTTCTTTCTGACTGAAAAATAAAAAGTGTTTCTGTGAGGTAAGAAGTTTGTTTCTCAACAACATGGTTCTGGGTTTAAATCCCATTGCATGACTCCTTACCTTCTACTGTAGGTGCGCGCTTCACAAAGTCTTGTGAGTGGACTTGGTTGACAGAAACTGAAAGAATCCCCTTGTACACACACATACACACAAACACACACACATGTACACACGCACACACAAATACACAGACATGACAGAAGTAAATAGACAGACCATAAAACATCGTTTTATGTATACTCTAACTTGTAAATGTATATATTTTTTATTAATTGACATTTTTACATTTCAGGTTCTATATGTGACTGTTTAATCATGCCATGTACAAAAGAAGCCTTGGAACTGTCTGAATTTCAAAGAGTCCGTATTGTGGGTCATTCTGGAGGGGGACAAAGCGTAAAATCCCGCTTTCTACAGTCAATAGAGTGATTGTGCAGTTCACCAAAGACGGGAAGGAGTCCACATCACCTCACCCAGATCAACCAGGGCCCTCTGACAGGACCCTTCTCTTTGCTAAGTGATGTGTGGAGGATAATCCTCATTGCAAGGCCTCTGACATAGCAGAACAAGTTGATGTCAGTCCCAGAACACCTGTCAAGTATCTCCACAAACTTGATTACTATGACAGAGTAGCAAGATGGAAGCCATTTCTCCGACCAGCCAACATCAAGCGGAGAAAAGACTGGGCCAGTGAGATGGTGGAGAGGCCACTAGCATCTTGGGACCCTGTCATATTCTCTGATGAGTCCATATTTGCTGTATTTCCTGACAGTGGTCGAGTGTGGGTCTGGAGACTCTGTGATCAAGAATTTGATGTGAAAAGATTGGCAGCTATTCTATGTTAGTCTGGGAGCAATTTGGAGCAATGGTTGACCAGAGCTGGTGGAGTGTGAGGGAAACATAAACTGAAATAAATATATGTCCACCTTGCAGAAAAAAATCCTTCCAATCTTCTCCAGTTGTGAAACGATTAAAGAAGACTCTTTATTTATGGGAGATGGGGCTCCTTGTCACTTGGCTAAAATGAGCCAAGATTTGTTGGATGAGAATGGCATTAAAACGCTTCCATGGCAAAGCCAGTCACCAGATATGAACCCTATTCAGCACCTCTGGGACATAATGGACAAGACAATTCGTAAAAAGAATAAAAAAAAGCATCATCAAAGCTAGATGTTTTGAGGTTACTGCATAAAAATTGGTAAGAAATTCTGAAAAGAATATTCGTCATCTGATCAGTAACATGTCTAATAGGTTATTGCATTAAAAAATGCAAAGGGCATGTCTACTAAATATTAAATATTCACATTATAAAATTACTAAATAATTTGAATGTATAATTTGAGATTTAAATAAATTTTAATGATTATAGGGGTGCCTATTTACTCCTGTAATATCTGGTGTAGCGAAAGCTTGGTTTGCAATGTTTGCAGTCGTGCATGCTTGTCAAGAGCAGGGCTCATTTTCCACCAACAGAGCTGCAGATTCAAAATATAAGTTAGTCCTAGAGCGCACAATGTTCCTGAAGGTCAGCAATGGTCTTCCTCTGTCACGAATGGACGGCCATTATCATATATATATATATATATATAATATATATATATATATATATATATATATATATATATATATATATATATAATAAAAGAAATAAAACATATGCATATATATAAACATATATGTACGTACCTACCTCTACATGTACATATACACGCATATATGAGTACAGGACACCAAAGGGACGTCGAACACATAGAGAAACGAAAACATAGACACAAACCAAAGGAACAGGACATTTTTTTTAAAAACAACAAAAAATGGAGTACATGACAGTTAACACAACGAAAAAACCCCTTCTTCAGTCGCTAAGGTTTCATCTACTCTACGTTTCGAAGGATAAAAGCGAGACGTATCTTCGACAAGAAACTTTCCTTCCTGCGAAAAGCAAATCAATTAAAATTCTGAGATCTTTTCGCAGAGGGGTAAAAAATGGTAAAAAAATGGTAAAAAAACGAGACAGTAACGACAGTACAAAAATATAAACAGTAAAACAATATATATATATAAACAGTAAAAAAAAATATATATAACAGTAACAGACAGGACAGGGAGAACAAGATAAAAAGGGCTGTTGACGCCGAACGAAAAAAGTATTGCAAACGCTGAATTTTTTGTGAACGACGAGAGAGCAGGAAAAGTCGTCCAGTAGCCTTAAAAGGCGGGCGAGAAAGACCGTTAGCAGTTACGGCGGAAGTATCGTCGCAGATGGACGACGGGAATGGGGGAGGAGGAGCAAGAGGAAGGGAGAGAAGAAGGGGAATGGTGCGAGGAGACCATGAAGAATGGTGAGGGGGAGAGAGAGAATGAAGAATGAGAGAGAGAGAGGAAGAGACAAGTTAAGTGAGGGAAAAAGACGAAAAGGGGATGGGATAGAAAGAAAGAAAGAAAGAAAGAAAGAGCAGAGTGCGCGTGAGAGTTAATATCAAGGCGAAACTTGATAAACAGAACAATCTTACTTAAGAGGGTGCGTGCGTTTAGTCGTATAATATATTAATAAAAGAAATAAAACATATGCATATATATAAACATATATGTACGTACCTACTCTACATGTACATAACACGCATATATGAGTACAGGACACCAAAGGGACGTCGAACACATAGAGAAACGAAAACATAGACACAAACCAAAGGAACAGGACATTTTTTTTAAAACAACAAAAAATGGAGTACAGGATAGTTAACACAACGAAAAAAAACCCTTCTTCAGTCGCTAAGGTTTCATCTACTCTACGTTTCGAAGGATAAAAGCGAGACGTATCTTCGACAAGAAACTTTCCTTCCTGCGAAAAGCAAATCAATTAAAATTCTGAGATCTTTTCGCAGAGGGGTAAAAAATGGTAAAAAAATGTTAAAAAACGAGACAGTAACGACAGTACAAAAATATAAACAGTAAAACATATATATATAAACAGTAAAAAAAATATATATAACAGTAACAGACAGGACAGGGAGAACAAGATAAGAAGGGCTGTTGACGCCGAACGAAAAAAGTTTGCAAACGCTGAATTTTTTGTGAACTATGAGAGAGCAGGAAAAGTCGTCCAGTAGCCTTAAAAGGCGGGCGAGAAAGACCGTTAGCAGTTACGGCGGAAGTATCGTCGCAGATGACGACGGGAATGGGGGAGGAGGAGCAAGAGGAAGGGAGAGAAGAAGGAGAATGGTGCGAGGAGACCATGAAGAATGGTGAGGAGGAGAGAGAGAGGGAGATGAAGAATGAGAATGAGAGAGAGGAAGAGACAAGTTAAGTGAGGGAAAAAGACGAAAAGGGGATGGGATAGAAAGAGAAAGAAAGAAAGAAAGAGCAGAGTGCGCGTGAGAGTTAGTGTGTGTATGTGTGTGTGTGTTGTGTGTGTATGTCTGTGTGTATGTGCGTGCGAGTGTGTGTGTTTATTAAGCAACTACTACCAAAGAAACATACTATCCACTCCCATTATGAAGAAAAGAGAGGATGAAACCAACAAACTGTCCACAGCCGAAACGTTGTGTTAACAACAAAGAAGATGAGGGCAAAAATATCCGACAAATGTAAATAAGGTGCATAATTCCTAATCTCTTAAATCTTATTTCTGAACCTTTACCAATGGAGGTATCAAAGTTTGCCATGAGAGGTGCAATGTACTGTGTTGCTGTTAGCCATTTGTGTAAAAATGGACTCATGTAAAGAAAACCTCCAGTAGCTATGGTTAAATTCACTACAGTATGTCCAAAAAATTTAAATTTGAAATTTATTTTCACTGGAGCAGCCACTCTGTGATTGTTAGATAAAACTCTGTGGTTACTGAATGGCCCATCATCCATGTTTATCCAGTGCTTATTGAGTTCCTCTTGAATGATTAACGACTTATAGTATCTGTGATTATCCTCAACAACTTTCATCAAAGGTGTAGTTAATCCTGGAGTGGTTGTAGTTGGTGTATTAGTAGTAGTTGGAGTATGGGGGGGGGGGCGGAGGTGGACTTGGCCGTAACAGAATGAGTCGACTGTTTTGTAGAAGTATCAGTGACTTTATCATTTGTTACAGCTGTTGAAGGCAAAGTTGTTGCGGTTGATAGAGATAAACTTGAGGTTGCTGTAGAAATAGGAACAGATTTAGCAGTAGATATTGTTGCTGTTGTTGGAGCCAATTTAACTGTTGTGTCCTTTATTGTAAGAAGTGGTTATGAACTGCTTATAGATTTGGTCGTTTGTGATGATGAGGTATTACTAAGTAACGACTGAACGGTGCTTGAAGATGGTGTGGTATCCGTATCATTGATGCTCCGACGCACTCTTCTTAGAGTCAAGCTCTTGAATGAAATCACAGATATGGAACTGGACGGGCTTGAAATGATTGAATATTCATCAGCTGTTAAGGCTGAACTTGTGTAATGAAGAACCGCTAGAAAAAGAAATATTCGGACGAGAAGGACGCGGTGTTGCGAGCAACCCAACACACTTAGTGCGGCCATCTTACCAAAGACTGCTTGATCGGAATTTCTGAGAGAGACGAGAGAGAGAGAGTAACGAGAGAGAGAGGGGGGACGGGGATAGATAGATAGATAGATAGACAGATAGATAGATAGATATAGATTGATAGATAGAGAGGGTGAGATATAGAAAAGAGAGAGCGGGAGAATCAGATAGTATGGTTATGCACTAAAAGAAAGTGTGTATGTATATATATATATATATATATATGTATATATATATAATATAATATATATATATATATATATATATATATTATATATATATATATATATATATTATATATATATATATTATATATATATATTAAAAAGAGAAATGAAAGATTAATAGAATGAAATGAAAACGTATGTACAAGAGAGAAAAATGTGTATACTATATATAAGTATTATTCTGAGAGACTCTGTGTGTGGTGTGTGTGTGTGCGTGTGTCTTTTTAAACACACCTTTGAAAACGAATCCGTCGAAAGTAAAACAAAACTAAAAAGAGAGGGAAAGACAGATGATACAAGCTTATAAGTAACAACAATAATATTAGATCCGTGTAATATATAGGAGACCTTCGTCTCACACTTGTAGTTTGAAGTTTCCAATCCGATAGCTTCCTCTCTTTCTCTTTATCTCTTTTCTCAGTTCATAATTTTAAGTGATGTCCGTTTTCTAGAGCGTGAATGTGGGTTGTATGTGTGTGTGTGTGGGAGTATGAATAAGTATTGTGTTGAAGTATTTAGCTATTTTATTTATTTATAGTTGCCTAGACGTTTTTATGTGTATGTATAGGGATATATATATAGGGGTGTGATTTAGTGTATGTAGTTAGATATGGTTATATATAATTAGGTATATGTGTATGGGTGTATATATAGTTTATTATTATATTATTATTATTTTTTGTTTTGTTTTATATTTATATTTTATATTTTATATTTTATATTTAATTGTTGATAGGTTTATTTTAGTTTATATATTGTTTATATATTGATTATATATGGATTATATATAGGTTATATATGGATTATATTTATATTTTTTCATTCATACTTTAATTATTTTAAAATTATTATTTTTATATTTTAAAATATTGATATTTTAGATTGGAAGTCCACCTGAAGATTGTCGATCAAGACAAGAAACAATTGTAGTGGCGGTTTTTTTGACTATTTATTAAAATTTATGTTTTGATTAAGTCTTTCCTTGTTTTGTTTGCAAAATAGTGGTTTTGTCTCTAATAATATTTTATATATATATATATATATATATATATATATATACATATACACATATATATATATATATATATATATATATATATATATATATATATATATAATATATATATAATATATATATATATATATATATATATATATATATATATATATTACATATTATATATAACATACATATGTATATATATATATATAACGGGAAGGTTTACGAAAATAAACAAAAGACGAAGGCAGGTGGAGTACAAACAAACAATTGCATTAGTATGGCGCTCAGGAATATAAATAAAACAAGTCTTTTACGTTTCGAGCCTACGCTCTTCGACAGAAAGATACACAGAGAAGAAACAAGGAGAGAAACAAGGAGAGAAAAAAATGCGTGTAGGAGCTAACGGTCCAACATGGCGTTCTGATTTCAGGCAGAAGTCAGAGATCAGAGGTCAGACGTCAGAGTTCAGACGTTAGATGCTAGAGGGATAGTATGGGAGATAACAGGGTCAAGTGATCTCGCCCCAACATGAAGGTGCGTGTGTGTATAAGAGAGTATGTATGTGCGTGTGAAAGAGGGCTGGTGGTCTGGACGTGCGTGTGGTCTGGACGTGTGTATGTATGATGTGATGTGTAATGTCGTATGGTGTAGTGTAGTGTGGTGTGATGTTGTGGGGAGGTGGGGGGCGAGAGTGGGGAAATCCCATGTGGGGTGTGGGTTCGGCTGGGGGTTGGGATAGAGTGGGGGTTGTGGGGAGAGTGAGAGGGGGAGAGAAGAGAGAGGAGAGGAGGAGGGGAGGGGAGAGAGGAGATGAGGGGAGGAGAGGAGGAGGGAGAGGAGAAGGAAGGAGAATGGGGAGGGGAAAGGATGGGAGAGGGAGAGGAGAGGAGGGGAGGGGGAGAGAAGGGGAGTGAGGGAGCAGAGAGAAAGAGAGAAGGGGAAGAGGGAAGAAAAAAGAAGAAAGAAGAACAGGGAAGAAGGGAAAGAAGGGAAGAGGAGGGAAAGAGAGTAGGGGTGAAAAGATGAAGGACTGAAGTGAAGTAGGAGTTGGGGGGAGGTTAGATGAAAAGGTGGGGGAGAGTTGAGACCAAATGGCGTAAAAGAGCGAAGAGAGAAGATTAATCCCTGTTCACGGCGCAAGCGGGAATCCGGATGGCCTCTGTGCAAGGACAATCCGAACACAGACAGGTGTTGCAGGGAGTGACCGGTGGAGCGGAAATGGCGTGAGACCGGTGTGTCATTGGCAAGGCGGATGTCTCGGAGGT
>NC_043004.1:48126980-48251980 GCF_006345805.1 Octopus sinensis | reverse complement strand
ATACAATATGTATTCCATTCTCTGACTACTGAAGACTTTTCTTTAGATATAATAAGTAATTACATGGTTATTACTAAAACGAAACACGCGCACAACTTGATTCTTGCTGATTGGGCATCAAAGGATCCAAAAGACATTTGGATGCGCTTGAAAAATTGGTTGGTTCATTCAAGCGAAGAATATACTAGCGGTATGGACCATATAGTATTTATAACATTACACGACATAATTCCATATGTTGAGGAACTTGGTTTCGGTAAGGCAAACAGAATTTGTTCAAGTGATTCTATAAGCATCCTTTCTGAAAGGCTAAGTTTGAGAACAGCTTTTGCTGCAGTCCAATTAATTGGACGCTCGGTTGGAATACCGTTTGATACGCTTGACACCCAGTGTCCCCCCGAAGACAGATACGTAATGTCCCCACTCCTTGAATTATTCCAGAATACGGATTTAAGCTTAAACCTGTTTTCATTTTCACAGTGTTCGAGAGACTACGTATCAGGTATCGTCAAAAAAGGTCGCAACGACAAGAGGTACGCTTGTTTGTGGCGAAGAAGCATAGTGCCAGAGTACCATCTAAATACCATGATCAAACCTGGACAATGGCTCAGCGCGAGTCAACAATGCTATAACAGATTTTTTCACGAATCGGATATATACTATTGCGAAAATGAGAATTTCCAAAGAACTGAGAGATTTTGTATCCATATGATGTGTTACCAGAAAGGCATGTGTATTGGAATGATGCCCCTAGAAGGTACAACGTGTGGCAAGGGTATGTGGTGCATCAAAGGGCACTGTACAACGCAGGGAGACCCACCAAAAATACCTATGGATTGTTGGTTGGGGGATAAACATCCCGATGTAATTGATGAACTTAATATTACGTGTAATTATGCTACATTCGGAAGAAACTATTATTGTTATAATGATTATTTCTATTCTATGTGTTGCTGGACTTGTGCTTTGCTCGCCAGGAAAGTAGAGAGCTGCAAATACGGGGACAAGCGTGAAGGATGCCGAAGAAAACTTTGTAAATATTATGACGATACAATGAAACAAAATTGCTGTGGAACATGTCATGTAGAGGCTCTCAGTTCGTCGAATCACCTCAAGACAATTTTATACCTATACATTTTACAATGTATTATTTGGTTTATTTAAATAGTATTAAGATATTTTCTTAAGTTACCACGAATCGTTTTCATGAAAACCAAAATGAGGCCTATAAGTGAATCTTTTTATTATGACTGTTTATACATTGTTCTTTCATTGTACATCACGAACCTACGAAGGAGTCTCTATGTGGCTACCCAACATGCATGACGTACCAGTCAAATATCCTTCATTATGTTTATCAGTATTTCAGAGTAGATACATAGTAGATACATAGATGAAAAGAAAAGTAGATACATAAATCGAAAGAAAAGTAGACACATAGATACATACACACATTGTTAAATTAAAGGCGGGAGAGGTGAGGGACACAGAGGAAGTGAGGGAGAAAGTGAGAGAGACATATATCGAAAGAAAAGTTGATACATAGATACATTGTTAAATCAAAGACAAATAATTACAACACATATTGGATGTTACTTCCACTTTTCACTACCACACGAAGATAAAATGAACTCACAAACTTGCACGTGGCTGAGTACTCCACAGACATGCATACGATTAACGTAGTTCTCAGAGAGATTAAGCCTCTCACATAATATGAGGCTGGCTCCTTTGAATTAGAGCTACAACTCATTTTGGTCAGCTGAGTGGACTGGAGCAAGGTAAACCTTCAAGTGGTTGGAAGAAAACGAAAAAAGATCCTATATAGGAACAGGGAAATCTTTTTAGTCGTTAGGGTCACTATGGGTGTTAATCCGGTCCTAACAGCGGGATTTGTGGGTTTCACAGATCCGGAGGCTAAGCTCTCGGGTAAACACCGATGCGCAGGCTGTTGTTAGCAAACTGAGCGTGAATCCAGGGCAAAGTCACTATACGACGGAATAGCAATTATTTCGTCTCAGCCTTCACTGCTTATACTAAACACGTGCTTTCACTATTTTGAAAAATGGCTAACGACGACGAGGATCTTCTTTATATGATCAACAGAACAGTCTGCTCGTAAAATTAACGCGCAAGTGGCTGAGTACTCCACAGACAGGCATGCCATAACGTAGTTCTCAGGAAGATCCAACCTCACACAAAAGTGACAAGGCTGGCCTCTTTGAATTACAGCTACAACTCATTTTTGCCATCTCAGTGGACTGCAGCAAGGGGAAGTAGAGTACACAGCACGTCACAGAGCATCGTATTCATGACTTTATGATCGTGGGCCAAATATCCCTAACCACTGGGCCACGCATCTTCACTCTCTTAACCGTAAAGAAAAGGAGTGAAGCAATAGAAACAGAGACAGTGACAATTAGACTGAAATACGACAAATCTTTTCTCGCTTCTTTACTTTTATTAATGAAGAAGAGAGAAAGACATTTAGTAATGAATAGAGGGAAAGTCTTTCGGGTGTTTATGTTCTCATTCTGGGAGTTCTAGAACGATCGACTGTTAGTTCTCTCTTCTTCCCCCCACCTCCTGTACTTATTCGCCTTCTTTTATAGTTCTTCATGTCTTATAGTTGGGAGGAAATACCATGTTTTTTTCTGGCACGTTTAACGTTTCCTCTTCAAACTACAAACAAGTTCCACCTCTCTTCCTTTTTTTTCATACTAAAACTAATGCAAATTTCGAATGGGGTATAGCTGTGAAAAGAGCCCAGAAAAATGGGTAATAACTCCTACAAAATGGGTGGGGGAGAAAAGTTGCCAACAGGCGGCTATATGAAATTCAACTCTATAATTTAAAGGGTGTTTCTACTATAGCCTCGGGGCGACCAAATCTCGTGAGTGGATTTCATAGACGGAAACTGAAAGAAACCCGTCATACACACACATGTATATATTTATGTGTGTGTTTGTGTCTGTGTTTGTCCTCCCGCCACCATCACTTCACAACCGATGTCGATTCGTTTGCGTCTCCGTAACTTAGCTGTTCGACAGAGGAGGAGGGGGCTGATAAAATAAGCACCAGACTTACAAGGAATAAGTCCAAGGGTCGATTTCTTCGAGCAAAAGGCTGAAGTAAGTAAAAGAATAATAGAATGCCAGATGAACGTTCCGTACCACTAAACCAAGAAGGTTCTTTGAATATATACGATGTATTTTAAGGCTAAATAGTAATTCTGTTTACGTTTGCGTAACTGAAATATTTTGGCTGGATTATATAGTCATTGGTTTTACACTTCTTTCTATATTCTGTATCACAATATAGAAACATTTCTCATGGCACCAGCCCATAATTTACAGATGCTTATATTTTTTATGTTTTCCGTAAAGTTTTCACGGGTTCAGTTGGTTTTGAATTATTCAGGTTTAAGAGGGGTGTCCACAATATTTGCTTATAACTTTATAAATTTTTCACAGATTTGAAATTTTGTCAGTGGGTGCTTTAAATACTACTGGTTTATAGTTATGTAATTTTAGCTGATCTTACTGAGTAAATTTGACTTTTATGGGCAGGTAAATTTAATCAACAGGTGTAAAAGCAATAACATTATATTGATAAACACTAAAATTGAAATTCTTAATGCAACTTACCTGTTTGATTTGTTACTAAAATGATCCCAGATGGCAACCGAAAAAAATTTTGCAACTTTACAAGATGAGGTACATTAACGCGAATTAATTAAAATACAAGCATAATCGGTACAAGATTTTATTCTTTCAGTAAATATTTCGTACAACGGTGTGTAATAATTCTTTTCCAGATTTTTTTTTCAAGTGCATTCAACGTATCTGACCGCCAAACCCGCCGCAAGTCACCTTTTTTCCGGAAAAGAAAGGTGGGAGGGGTGGTGGGGACCTCGAAATTTCCCATTAAGGGAGTTTTGTTTCGCGGTTTTATTTTTTTTTCCAGGATATTTTGAATGCTTTCAACGAATGTGACATCGAAATCACGCGTAAACGGTTCTTTTTTCCAGAAAAGGAAAGATTTGGCCGTTATTTCTAGCATGCCCTGCTACCACGTAACAGCTATTGGCGTTCACACCGACATATTTACCAACGTTTTTCCTTCCATATATTTTTTCCACTTTATGGAAGTCAATATTTTCTCTGTTGACATCCACCTCAGTTCATTTTGCTTTTCTCCCAGTTCTGTGCTTTCTGGAAGAAAAAAAAACCCATATTATCTCAGAGTTACGAGAATTCACAAACGTGATTTGTTTGTCTTCTTAAAAGATTTCGTAGAGGGAGCTATGTAACCCTTGCCAGGTTTTGGTCGGTAAGGGTTACATAGTGCCAAAATTATAAAATCTTTTTTGAGGGCTTTAGAACCCCAAAACTACAGTTTTTTTTTGCTTTAGAGTTAAAAATGCTGATTTTATGGTTTAAAATTTTAAAAGGCCTAAAAAAGGCTGAAAGAATGACACGTACAATATTAAATATGCCAAGACAATCTGAAAACAATAGAAACTTTTAAAACTTATGAAATTTTGGGGTTAACGGTCTTGAGTTAACGGAAGCTAAATATAACGGAAATTAATAAGTCCGATAATGATTTCCAAAGTTAACTTAAAGTTAAATCGTTAACGAAAATGTTAACTTCGTTAATTAACGATTAATGGATTAACGGATTTATGTCGAGTTTTGGGTATATGTTTGTGTCGGTGTGTTTGATTGTAATAATTATTTTTTAACAAAACAGATAGAATATGGATGGTAAATCTATATTAATGCACTTGTCACAATTAATGCACTTGTCAATGTTATTTAGTGGTTTTCTTTTGAGATGTGACATCGATCATCGCTTGTTACTGAAAGAAAGCTGGTTCACACGTACATTCACATACTTTCCTTGTACATGTACACACATACACACATATACTCACACAGAGTTGAAACGCTGTTTGATATTCTTTTCAGCGTTGAACGTTCACCATCTCACTTCGATTGCACACACACACACACACACACACACACAACACACACACACACACACACACACACACACACACACACACACACACACACACACACACACACACACACACACACACACACACACACACAAACAAACACACACACACACACACACACACATTCACATACCTCCCTTTTACATACATACACATATACTCACACAGAGCTGAAACGCTGGCTGATTTTTCCTTCACCGTAGAATTTTCATCAACCGCTCCCAAGTTTGCCATCACCCCTTTCTTCCTTATTCATCTATCACTTCTTATTTTCTCATTCATATATCTTGACCCCACCCCCCAAAAAACAGAAACACACAAGATTATTATTACAGTAATAAAAAAAAAAAGATTTTGCTAAGGGACGTAACTCTGCTACAGCATGGAAGAGTTAATGGCCTTCTATCTATATATTTTTTCACGTGAATATCATTTTACGGTGCATTTAAGGGCAATATTTCTTGTTACTGGCCAAATCCATATATCAAAATTTATTTGCATTAATTTGGAATTTTCTTACGCAATCTATTAAGAAAAGTTAGTACAATTATAGTTTTATGAATACAAGGCAAAAACGTTGTTGCCACCTAACAAAAATATGGCTACGTTTTCGTTGTATATATCTTCAGAATGTCGGAAACTATTCAGTTTTTGCAAAGAGTTAACATGTAGCTTAGGGTTTTTAAAAAAATGAATGTAAATTGACCCAAAGTAACGAGAATGATATTCCATAATTTTTTAAAGAGAACATAAATATATTTCTTTACTACCCATAAGGGTCTAAACACAGAGGGGACAAACAAGGACAGACAAAGGGATTAAGTCGATTACATCGACCCCAGTGCGTAACTGGTACTTAATTTATCGACCCCGAAAGGATGAAAGGCAAAGTCGACCTCGGCGGAATTTGAACACGGAATGTAAATACCTATCTCTTTATTGACCACAAGGGGCTAAACACAGAGGGGACAAACAAGGACAGACAAAGGGATTAAGTCGATTACATCGACCCCAGTGCGTAACTGGTACTTAATTTATCGAACCCGAAACGATGAAAGGCAAAGTGGACCTCGGCGGAATTTGAACTCAGAACGTAATGGCAGACGAAAACTAATGAAATCCCTTATTTTATTACATGCACTGATTCTTCCTTATGCCGCGTTCGCATGTACTTATATTGTACTTTTAAGAAGTGACTTAAGTATTTCAGAAAGAGTAGCTGAAGCACACCGTAGAAATGTTCGGTTGATCTCAGCTGCTATAAATGTGATTGTTTTTATCTTATATAAAATAAGTATACGTTCCGCACACTGGTTATGTTATGCAACGGTGAGATATTTTCTGAATTTTGATAATCAACAGTGTGATGATTTGCTTACTCTTTACTCTTTTACTCTTTTACTTGTTTCAGTCATGTGACTGTGGCCATTCTGGAGCACCGCCTTTAGTCAATCATATCGACCCAAGGACTTATTCTTTGTAAGCCTAGTACTTATTTTATCGGTCTCTTTTTTTGCCGAACCGCTAAGTTACCGGGACGTAAACACACCAGTATCGATTGTCAAGCGATGTTGGGTGGACAAACACAGACACACAAGCACGCACACACACATATATATATATACATATACATATATACGACGGGCTTCTTTTCAGTTTCCGTCTACCAAATCCACTCACAAGGCTTTGGTCGGCCCGAGGCTATAGTAGAAGACACTCACAAGGCTTTGGTCGGCCCGAGGCTATAGTAGAAGACACTTACCCAAGGTGTCACGCAGTGGGACTGAACCCGGAACCATGTGGTTCGTAAGCAAGCTACTTACTGCACAGCCGCTTCTACGCTTGAGGCGAAGTCGATAAAAAGAACACAAATTTCGTAGATATGTCAAATGCTAAAAACCAAAAACCAAAAACAAAAACCCAAAAAAAAAAAAAACCAAAACAAACAAACAAAAAATACGTTATCAAACATTCATGTTGTTACTTCGAACGATAAAGAGATGTTTACACCTAATAAGAATAGTCCAAAGTTTGTATGGGATATTGGTGTGATCAAGCATGGCAATAGACATAACTGTGTGATTTTAACAACTGTCATCGTTGACGTCATCAGTCCTTGTCTTGACAGCTACAGACACGAGTTAAAAGCGAGCACCACTACTAGACGCAAATGGCAAGAATTCTACCTTGAGTTTGTGTCGGTTCAAGAAAAAGAGGCGTGAAAGAAAAATGAACTTGCTGATAATATAAGATGTCCGAGTGGTCATTTTTGTAATGATGTTATCAATTGTGTTCGTGTTGTTTATTTGTTTTTGCATCGAATACAATGATAGAATCGATCCAAGTTCGATTTTTAGTTGTTTTGGGACTGCCGAGTCGTGGGTGTGTGGCAAGAAGCTTGCTTCAAAAACCACACACACACATACACATACACACATATATATACATACATACATACATACATATATATATATATATACATATATATATATATATATATATATATATATATATATATATATATATATATATATATATATATATATATATATATATATATATATTATATATATATATATTTATTTTTTTATTTTTTTATTTATCTAGTTTCAGCTCACAAGCTGTGGCCATGCTGGGGCACCGCCATTTGGTGTTGCTACATGATTTTACTTCACGAATGCTTTTTAGCAATTGTCATTTGGTACATGAGAGAGTTCGATGCAGCTGCCCTCATCTGCACCTCCTGCCGTGAAGTTGGTTCATCTGGGATACCTGACAAGAAGAGATCCAGTTTCATTTTAAAGACATCTGCATCCACCCTATGCAGGTCTCTTAGGTTCTTCGGGAGGATATTGAAGAGCTGTGGGCCTCGGAAGCCCAGGCTATCACAATATCTTGTCCTACATCTTGATGGCAAATTTGGAGTCCTTGGCACTATGCAGTGGCGCCCAGTTCTGGCATTTGTGTAACTCTCGATGCCAAAGTTTGGGACAAGTTCTTCTAGGATCTTCCAGATGTATATTATGGCATATCTTTCTCGCCTACGCTCTAAGGAATAGAGTCTCAATCTCTTGAGTCTTTCTCAATAGCTTATATGCTGCACAGAGGCTATCTTCTTCGTGTAGCTTCGTTGGATCGCTGTTATCGTGCTGATAGCATAGAGCTTGAAACTTTTCAGCATTGAACTGCATGCTATTCTTTTCAGTCCACTTGTATATTTTGTCCAGCTCACATTGCAGGTGCTTAGTGTCTTCAGGGTTCTGTATTGCCTGTGAAACTTTTGTATCATCTGCATAACTTGTGATCGTGGCTCTCTGCGTGGCTGAGGGCATGTCTGAGAGGGTCATTATGAACAGTAGTGGTTCCAAAACAGTGCCCCGCGGAACACCGCTCACTATTTGCGTGTTAGTGGAAGTGGTCCCATTGGCTACTACCACCTGACTTCTATCATTCAGAAAGTCATGAAGCCACTCTCCCAATTTTCCAACTATGCCAAGATCACGCAGTTTGTGACATAGCATTCCATGATCGACTTTATCAAAGGCCTTTGTAAAGTCGAGATATATGACTTCCACATTTGAGTGGTTGAGCAGTCGTTTCAGCACCCAGTCATAGTGTTGTAGGAGCTGAGTTAAGCAGCTTCTTCCTGGTCGGAAACCATGTTGGGTGTCAGGCAGCAAGTCATTTTCTTCAAGAAAGGTGATTAGTTTCCTTCTGACTCTTTGTTCCATGACCTTGCTGATGTGTGAGGTCAGAGAGATAGGTCTGTAGTTCTTGGCCTCCGCTCTGCTACCTCCTTTATGAATAGGGCATATTTTACCTTCCTTCAGTTTTCTTGGAAGTTTGCCAGTTGTAAGGAAGCTCTGAAAGAGGAACTGCAGGGATCTTGCTAGGACTCTCTTACATACTTTTAGAAGGATTGCTGGGAATCCATCTGGGCCAGTAGCTGAGTTTGTTTTTATTTCATCAATAGCTTTTATTACATCGTCTTCCTTTATATTGATGTAATCAATCATTGCTGCCTCCGATTTTATATCTGCTGTGGTAAAGAAGTTAGTTGGATTGCTAACTTGAAAATGCCCAAGGGGTGGAGTGAAAATACTCTTGAATTGCTCATTTAGTATTTCACTTACCCTCATTGGATTTCCTGTGAGTGTGCCATCCTTTTAAAGGAGTGGCCCTATCCTACAGTGCACCGTAGCTGTTTCTTTGGCATACCTGTAGAAAGCTTTGGGGTCAGATTTTATGTTGTCTATAGCCCAGGCTTCTTTGTCTGCTCTTTCTTTTTCATGGGAGAGTTGCAAACATTTTTCAATTTCCAACAGTTTTATTTTCAGGCGGGACTTTTCACTGCTTTCAGTTTGTTTGTTTATGCGATTTGAAACTTTTGTACGCCGTCTCATTAGAATTTTCCTCTCTCTGGGGATTTTGCTCTTGTGTACAGTGGCCTTTATCTCTGGGACACATTTGTAGCATATGGCTTGCATTACAGACACGAATTGTTGATGTTTCATGTCGATGTCTGGCGAGGATAGACATTCAGGCCAGTTTTGTTTGAGGATCTCTTTCTCAATTTGTTTCCAGTTTGCCTTATGGAAGTTCAAGCTGGAAAAATTCTGAGAGTTTCTTGTAGGCTGCATATCCATGCTTTCCTTTGGCCCGTACATGGTCAGCTCTACCATGTTGTGATCCGAGAGTTGTGTCGGTGTCACTTTCACATTATGGATAAGATCCATATTATTTGTGAAGCAGAGATCCAGTATGTTACCTGCCCTGGTTGGTTGGAGTATTACTTGCTCCATGCACAGAGTGTTGATGAGGTTCAGGAGGGACCTCGCCTGTCCTCGTTCACATCGTGTCATTCCTGGGAGAGAAAGGCCATCGGGCCATCTGACATTGGGTAGATTGAAGTCTCCCATAAGAAGTACACTTATGTGTTGTTCTAATGTGACTAGAACTTCTATTTTTATAAGGCAGTCTTCAAACTTGCCTACATGGCTTGGGGCATCTGGAGGGCGATATGTAGCACATATAACTACACCAAGTTGCCTTATATGTACAATTAGTGTGTCCCATCTGCGAGTTTGAGTTTGATGTAGCCAGGTTAGCTGCTGTACAATCTTGTTCAGAAGCTGCCCTTTCAATAACACGTTGGCGTACCTCCGTTTTGGGGCAAGTGGTGTGTGGCCCATCCGTTTTCCTTTTGGTAGTTGGTTTCTCACCTGTTTCGTGTTTCTGCGGCAGGGTCCCCGATGTGCAAAACGGCAGCCTGCACCTTCCTCTCCATGCCAGCAGACACCTCTCAGGTAGAACCTACATACCCGTGTGCGCTGTCTGTTTCCATCCTTTTTGGTACATGGATAGTCAGGATTGCTTCTATCCTTGGCTGTTTCATTTTTTGGTTTTGTTTGAGTTTTAGTTTTTCCTTCTTTGGCTGTTTCATCTTTTGTTTTTCTTTTAGTTTTTCCTCCTTTTATTTCTTTTTTGGCTCTTTCATCTCATTGGCTTTTGGTGCTGGTAGGAGCACTTGCACTTGGGTTTACTTCCCGGGCAGGTTTCTCACTTGAATCTTCTTCCTGGGTGTCTACCAAGTGGGGGTGACTTCTTTCATCAGCACCCGCGTCTCCATCCTTGCCATCTTTAATTTGTTCGCTGTCAACGATGGCATCAAGCGTGCCAATGTGAGACTTTATGAGTGCATAGGAGCGTATAAACTCCTGCTTCTTTCGTTCTATCTGAGCTATTGTCCTTTTATATCCACTGCTCTTCAGCGCAGCTGTAATTATGTTCTTCGGATTATCTCCGTCGGTGTATTGCCAGGCTCTCAGGAACAACGCCAATTCGTTACATCTCCAGGTTCTGGACATTTTGGATATTTTATTTATTTATCTATCTAATTATATTTAAAATTTAATAGTGTGATACAGGGTAGAGAAGAAATAGAGGAAGAAAGTGTCTATGTATTTTGAGAGATTGAGAGCTGAGAGAAGATAAGGAGAGAGTAAGAGAGGAAAGTTCGCGACTATATATTTAGAAAAATTGAGAGGCTGAGAGAGGAAAGATGGTGTGACAGAGAGAAGTGGAGAAGTGAAGAGACAAGGAAAGATTGAACGGCTGAGAGAAGAAAGATGGTGTGATAGAGAGAAGTGAAGAGACAGAGAGAGAAAGAAAAGAAAGAGAGGATGTTACGAAGCTGAAATAGAAAATGAAAGATTAAGAAAATGAAAGATTATTAACAGGAAAGCTGAAATAGAAAATTAAAGATTTCTAACAGGATGTAAATTATAAATATATATACCTGACCGTAGCTACAAACGTTTTCTTCTAAACTAAACTAATTGCGACTATACTTCTAATGTTCGCGTCTATATATTTAGGGAGATTGAGGGGATGGGTATATATATATATATATATATATAATATATATATATATATATAATATATATATATATATATAATATATATATATAAAGTAACAAATAAATATATCCCTATCTAAAATTGAATAATTTTAGAGAGATGTAACGGAGCTGAAACAGAGACCGAAAGATTATTAAAGAATGTAAACTAAACTAATTGCGACTATACTTCTAATGTTCGCGTCTCTCTCTCTCTCTCTCTCTCTCTCTCTCTCTCTCTCTCTCTCTCTCTATATATATATATATATATTATATATATATATATATATATGTATGTATATATATATATATATATATAGAGAGAGAGAGAGAGAGGAGGTAGAAGAAAGTGAGGAAACAAAGGAATTATTTAATTCTAAACTAATTACGGGAAAATAAACATATGAAAGCGAAACAGAAATTGAAAGAAAGTTATTCTCAGAATGTAAACAAAGATGGCGTCGTAAATCGTAACTGAGATGTTAGCTTACATTAAAGGAAATAAAAAAATAATAAACAAAAATATGAAAACAATACTTATCATAAAAGGTACAGTCCAAACCCTCGTGCTTGTACGAAGAAGTTTTTTTCACAACAGAAAAGAAAATAATTCTTTTTCCTTCTTAGTTTTGGCTGGAGATAAATTAAAGACTTGCCACCACGTGCATTTTCGGCGAAGATTCTAGCATGCGTAACTAACTTTACTGTATTATATTTGGCTTCAAGCAAAATATATTATGTTTTTAAGTGATATATTTTTAATTAATGTATTTTAGTAGACTTTATGAGTTAAAAAGTTCTACGTTTTGTTACTTTTAGTAGATTATTTCGTCGATTTATGCAAACCTTTTTGTTTTTTCACAGAGCAAAAGCAAACACGTCTTTCCTCTATAATTTATAAGTAAGGGCAAAAGAAAACGTTTCTAATGTCAAAATATGCCAAAAATAGACACTACATCAATAACCATGTAATTTATCACTACAAGCACGTATTTCCAAGATCGGACCCGATTTCAGAGTTAGTTCATAAGAACCTTCCCTTCATCAGTGATAAATGCGGCAAAGAAATAAGTGAAATACTTACTTATACCCATAGAAGAAGCGAACACTAAGTCATGAGCACAATTAAGTACCCCAAATATATCCAAAATAGAAACTCTCTAGCCCATCTCGAGCCACGTGCGATTCGAACAAAAAACTCTCGTAAAGTGAGAGAGTCCGGAAGTGAATACTATTAAGTTAGCATCTAATGTAGGATAAAATTTTTCAAAAAAAATTCTATGAATGGCCAGCATATTAGAAAATACCTTTAAAGGTTAAATTTATAAACAATTTATAAGTAAGAGCAAAAGAAAATATTTCTAATGCCAAAATATGTCGAAAGTAGATACGTCAATAACCATGTAATTATAGAGGACCAACATACTTCCCACATACATTCCAACTTTCATGGATATAACTGATATGGATATATCTATTCGTATATTCAGATATCATCCAAGGAATCTCTACGTAAAATCTCATCCAGGGATAATCTATGTGGTTGTACGATTTGCTAGAAATAGCAGTTTCAAAAGCCTTATAGACAGAGATATTGGAGAATCTAATGTTATCAATTATTTCCGACAGCCGAACAGAAGATTAGTTGGTTTCAGTTGGGATGCACTGATTGTAAGTTTACAATACTTGAGGGTTGATGGGGGCACCAACAATAAAGAAGTTGCGGTTAGTAGATTCGAGATATTGACTCTTTGGTCAGCAGTTCTATGCTCTGTCGGTTCTGCGAACTACAACTCTGAGCTGTGAGAATAATGTAAAGAAATTCAATTACGTGTTAAACAATGCTTGTTTTGTTGAAACTATTTGGATAATTTTCAAATAGCGTTGTTATGGATTTCTTTGGGTGGAACCAGCTTGTATTATTTGTACCTTTGCTGTCAAATTTGAGGGTAAGTCTCTCATTGCTTTTTAAAATCAAATCCAACTTAACCTACAACATAAACAACAACAAAAAAAATATTTCATAAAGATTGAAGTAACTCTTCCCGAAGTTAAATAGACAATAAAATGAGTTCGATGTGATTTGTAATATTAGGTCGTCAAGTATGAAATTTGTTGTAAAGTATATGGTAAACTTTGATAGCTGCTCATTTTGCGCCATTATTATATTTTGACAATCTTTAATTTTCGTTAGAAAGCTGACACATCTATTTCTTTATTATAACTCCTTTTGCGCTTTATAAAGTATTTATAAATTGTTTTTTGCTTTTTTTTGTTTAGAGATGGATAAGTCGGAAATTCGAACAGTTTTAAAATATGAGTTCTTTCTTGGAAATACAGCATCACAGACAGCTCGGAATATTAATGGAGTATTTCATTCTAATATCATTACACAGCAGACACTATCAATTTGGTTTGCAAAATTTCGTTCTGGTAACTTTGACCTCACAAATGAGTAACGCGATCGACCAGAAACAAAGGTGGATAATGACGACTGAAAGACACCGTCGAGTCAGATCCATCTCAAATTGCCAGTGAACTATCGTTGTTGTTTGGTGTGAGCAAGCAAACAATATTGACTCACCTAGTTTGAATCGGTAAAATGAAAAAGTCGGATAAGTGGGTTCCACATGAACTCAATGAAAATCAGAAACAGCAACGTTTCGAAGTCTGCATTATGATACTTTCTCCTCACAAAAATGAATCACTTTTGAATCGAATTGTAACATGTGATGAGAAATGGATCCATCACAACAACCGTAAATGTTCAGCACAACGGTTGGACAAAGACGAGCCACCAAAACAGTCCAAAAAGCAAAATTCATCAAAAGAAGGTGATGGTGTGTGTTTGGTGGTCTGGCGCAGGTGTGATCCATTATGATTTCATTAAACCTGGCTCATCAATCACGGCCGAAATATACTGCAGCCAACTGGACTTAATGATGCAGAAAAAAAGATTAGTCATCAGATGCACTTCTATTTTATTGCAGGACAACACCAGACCACACATAGCAAACATAACTGTGGCGAAACTACAGGAGTTGGAGTTGCAAGTTTTCCATCACCCACCATACTCACATGATCTTGCCCCCACTGACTACTACGTCTTCCAGAATTTTGGATAAGTTTTTGACAGGAAAAATATTTAATTCCGACGATGCTGTAAAACAGGCATTCCAAGATTTTATTGACTCTAGATTGCTAGGCTTTTACAGTTCCGGGTTGGACAAGCTACCGCTGAAATGGCAAAGTGTATTGACAATATGGGTGCATACTTTTGATGAATAAAACTATTCTTTGTATTTATAAAACATTAGCAAACTTTGTTTCTTTTCTACAGATTTCATACTTAATGGCCGAATAAGTTGTTTATCTAACGGTTTGAACGATATTTCAATAGATCGTCTGTTTTTCCAGGTTCAAAATGTAAAATGAAAACAATTGCAGAAACAAAGACATTTAAAATATAAACGAGCAACTCCAGCGTTCTTATTTTGATACAATGACATCAGTTTTCAATTTTGTACCTGGTAAAAAGAAAAAGAAGAAAGGAAAAACGGAAAGGAAAGAAAGAAAAAAAGTAAGTTTAGTCGAACAGTTTTGTGTAAGAATGATGAAATTCGCCTGTTATTTTATTCTTTCCTTCAGAGCGTGATGTTAATAATTCACAAATATATTTATCCTCATGCATTTTGAGGACGGAAAGTGTAGTAGATTCAGAATATTTTCTGAGAATGTGCACTTTCAGTTGTCCCTCAAAATTGCAGCCGTTTGATGTAAATTTGTCGGCAAGTTATCTTATTTGCCACAGGGGCGTCTTATAAAGGACACGTTAGATTACACTTTGCGTGGATGTTTACATAAAATAGGGTGAAGAAAAGGTGGTGGAGGGAGAGGAGATGAAAAGTATACATGATATACTAAAACATGAGCGTATGAATGATACAGTCTTCTTGGGAGAAACAAGTAACACTACAAGTCCAAGTTTACTCTCTGCCAACAGTTTTTCTCCCATCTACAGGCAAATACTTACAGAAGTTTCGTTCATCATAATCGTTCTTGTTACAGATTTGACAAGTCCACTGGGGAAGAGCGCCTCTCACTTTGATTTGCAAGTATAACGAGGGTTTGCTTGAAGAGAACCGTCTCTATCCTCTGTCTCGTCCAGCACAAAAAGCACTTTCGCCATAACCCCCAGACAGAGGAGCATTACCTTCCCATCCCTATTAAAAGGGTTTTGAGGCGATTTTCACGATAAACTCGGCCGATAGCTGGACCTGTTCTATTCACAACAACGTATGTTTGACATGACTCTTCAAGTCATTAATGCTCGGATACTGCGCGAGTGGGATCCGGGCTGTCTGCATGCATCTCAGACAGCCCTGAAACTGTTCGAGGCATCCGTGCCTGTCCTGGTAGCACTGCTAGACCAAAGGATTTTAGAAGTTACGTCTAGCAGTCCTCGGCATAAAAGTTCAAAAGTAAAGGAAAGTGAAGTTGGCGAGGAAGTGTTCCCCTCCAACGAATTTGTTAAAGGTTTGCGACTTTAATGTGGCTAAGGTGATTTTAATTAACTCTAGTTGGAAGCCCTGCTGTATCAGGCAGCCTGTGTCATCCAGGTTCGATATATTTGTAAAATATATATCAAGCAGCCTTCATCCGAGTAATCGTCAAATGAAGAAGAGAAAAAGGAGGACACATCGAGATGCATGCTGTTACGAGAAGGGGCTGTAAAACACAAAGCAAAAGTTACACCCACAAAAGAGAAATCAAGACGGAACTAAAAACAAAAACACAAGACATTAATCTTAGCTGCACAAGCACAGAAACAACATCGGTAATAACAAAAGCAAACGAACCAAAACCCCATACACATATAAATGACATAAAAGAGATGGGCAATATAATTAAGAGAGATATACAAATACAAGTAATACTAATTATAACTAAGTACAAATAAATATAATTAAAAATAGATACAACTAAAACAAGAAGCATAATCTATCAACACAAGGTGAATACCTGTGTACGAGATAGGATCAGAACCCTCCCGTCTCTAGACACATTTCACTCCAAATGTTTTCTCTCAATCAGATACTCCCGGTACTTTGAAGTCGCCTACATAATATTTTGGCCATAAGTGAACCGTTAAACGACCCCATATTATCTGGGGTTTATTTCGTCCATATTAGTAGATCGTTAACGTTTCTTTATCATAAGTCTCCAAGGTCCACTGGTGTGTGCTGCAACCCTCCTCTCATTTACATATTATTTACTCCATTCTTTTCCAGGGTTAGCAACAGACCAAGAAAGCCAGTATTCATTGTAAGGCAAGGCTCTATGGCTATGGGTGCCTCCTCATGAGGTATTTTACTTTCTTCTCTCTTCTTTGTCTTCTGCTGGGGACCACACTTTGCTTGTTTCTTTTTTCTCTTTCAAATTTCTTCGTGCTTTCTTATTCCCCTCCAACTGCTATCGTCTGCCATTCACTGCAAGACAGTAGCGGTGGTGTTACTAGTAGTTTCCGGACGAAGAAACGTCCTCAATCATCATCGAGTACTAGTGCTAACGGCACTGAAAACGAGTTCGGTTGTCTTATCTCCTCTACAGATATTACAGAGGTGCAATGACCGTTGCTATAGAAACAACAGCAGCAGTTAAATTCCTTACTTCCGGGTAAGTTGGTGTTGTTACTGTTACTGCATCTGCCGCCTTCTACTGCATTCCTGTTTCTTCCGCCTTTCCTTCTTCTCTGCGCAGACGACTTTCAAATGTTCTTTGCCATTCCTCGGATAATCTTGTCTCCACCACGGGCCTGATAACCTTCTCTCCACTTCCTCCATGGGGATACAGCTTTAGAATGGATTTCTGATCTTCGCATGTCAGTTGGAACTTGATGCCTACACAGGTCCCACCAAATCACATTGTTACGCATCAACTCTCCGATCATCTCAAATCCCTACTGTTGACAACAAATCAAGCATCGACATCTTTGCGAATATGTCTGGTCGTGGTTCTAATGTTTCTTATTATCCCTTTCACATATTTTTCATTAAATTTGCTAGCGGGTGGCATCTCCACCCCAACTCATACTCTGTTTTTCAAGTAGAACGTGAAGAAATTGATTAGGCCTTACAGACAAATACGAGAAGCACGATTGTGTCTCTCTACGGACATCTCGACTATACTCGACTCCAAGGAACTTTCGATTTTACACAGAACCACTAATACCTCGCTGGTAGCAATGCCAGCCTTAGTTTTTCAGGAATACCGTAGTTTCTGAACTGAATGTCCTTTGGAATAAATTACTTGACTGGTTTCCGTTGAGATAGAATGAAAGCTATATTGAATCAAAAATAATCTGTTCAATGGGTGCTGCAAGCAACAGTAACATTCCATCATCATTATCATGATTGTCATCTCCACCAGCACCACCACCAGCACCACCAGCACCACACCAGCACCACCAGCAAGCACACCACCAGCACCACCAGCACCACCAGCACCACCAGCACCACCAGCACCAGCACCAGCACCACCACCACCAGCACCACCGCCACCACCAGCACCACCACCGCACAGCACCAGCACCACCACCACCACCATCGACCACCAGCACCACACCACACCACCACCACCAGCACCACCAGCACCACCAGCACCACCAGCACCACCAGCACCACCAGCACCACCAGCACCACCATCACCACCACAACCACCAGCACCAGCACCACCGGCACACAGCACACCTAGCACCACCACCACCAGCACCACCAGCACCAGCACCACCACCAGCACCAGCACCACCGGCACCACCAGCACTACCAGCACCACCACCAGTACCACCAGCACCACCACCACCAGCACCATCAGTCACCACCAGTACCGCCAGCACCACCAGCACCACCAGCACCAGCACCACCAGCACCATCACCACCAGCACCACCGCACCACACCGCACACCAGCACCACCGCACCACCAGCACCACCACCACCAGCACAGCACACCAGCCCACCAGCACCATCACACCACCAGTACCGCCACACCACCAGCACCACCAGCAACCAGCCCACCAGCACCATCACCACCAGCACCACCAGCACCACCAGCACCAGCACCACCAGCAAACCAGCACCACCAGCCACCACACCAGCCCACCAGCACCACCATACACCAGGGTCACCGCCACACCACCATCACCACCAGCACCACCAGCACCACCAGCACACCAGCAACCAGCACCACCAGCACATCAGCACCACCATTACCGCCACACCCCACCCCCCCAGCACCACCACACCACCAGCACCACCAGCACCACCACCAGCCACCAGCACCACCACCGCAGCCCACCACCAGCACCAACCCAGCACCACCAGCACCACCAGCACCATCACCACCACCAGCACCACCACCACCAACCACCAGCACCATACCACCATCCATCACCACCAATCACCACCATACCACACCACCAGCACCAGCACCACCACCCCACCACCACACCACCACCAGCACACCAGCAAACCACCACCAAACCACCACCACCAGCACCAGCACCACCACCACCAGAGTACTGGCTAAGAAGGAGTACATTCACAGACACAACAGAGTTGGGACCTATATACACTGGAAGCTATGCCAATACTATGAAATAGCAACAGAAAAATGATGGTATAGGCACACCCCAGAAAAGGTCACAGAAAATGAGAAAGCAACCATACTTTGGGATATGCCAATACACATAGATAGAGAAATCAAGGTTGATAGGCCGGATATAGTTGTCAGATATCACGAAGAAAAAATGGCTTCTAATCGATGAATGAATACAAAGAGATGACAATGTTTCTTTAAAAGAAATGGAGAAACTTTCAAAGTATAAAGATCTGGAAGTAGAGTTAACTTGAACGTGGAGCCTAAAAACAGAAACAATTCCTATTATAGTAGGCACATTAGGTATGATAAAAAAATACATTCAGACAGATACATAACAAAAACACCACAACTTACAAGTATATATAGCATTAAAAATAGCACCACTAGGCACCACACGTCCTATGTAAAGCACTTTACATAGGATGTATGTGCGTTTGACCATCAGAACAAACAACTGCACAAACCCAAGGTACGCAGAGCTGCGCTCGGTAGTGCAGTGAAAGCACATGATAAAAATAAGACTACTGAATAATAATAATAATAATAATGATAATAATAATAATAATAATAATAATAATAATAATAATAATAATAATAATAATAATAATAATAATGATAATAATGATAATAATAAGAGTGGTGATTGTTGTATTCGTGTTGGTGATGGTAATATTAGTAATAATATTATCTAGAGATGCCCTTCTATCCACATCTTGATAATACTAAAACTCTAGAGATGTTTGTGTGTACCTGAAATATCTCAGAAATATTATATTTATCTTAATTTACTTTCATATTTACCTTCAGCAGTGTAGTACAAAGTTTTGTGATATTTGGGATTCAATTTATTAAGGAAAGCGATTAAACACAATTTTTATTTGTTATTTCTTGACGAAAAAAAAACATTACTTTCGTGACGTCAACACACAAACCCACATACGGAATTCACACACGTATAATGAATGTCATGGCATGTCAATCAACACAAACACTCGTCTGCTATCTGTGACATGTATACACACATAGTATTCGCGTTCTCTAAGGAAAAAAATCGACTTTTTGACGTACACAATATTCTAAATAATTTAGAAATAGTTTTAACTGAATGCAATTTCCAAACTATAAGTTTTTTGTACAGGAAGTATTTATATTTTAGCTTTCTTTAAACAGATAATATTTTAATGTTTTTTAAAAATTTTTTTCAAGCAAATGGCTATCTTTTGTTTATCATCCAGAGTTATATATATATATATATATATATATATATATATATATATATATATGCATGCAAGGCTTAGCATGTGCCATTCCTTTTTGTTTCCCCAAGCTATATATGTGTGTATATATATATATATATATATATATATATATAGGCGTAGAAGTGGGTGTGTGGTAAGTAGCTTGCTTAGCAACCACATGGTTCCGGTTTCAGTCCCACTACGTGGTACCTTGGGCAAGTGTCTTCTACTATAGCCTCGGGCCAACCAAAGTCATGTGAGTGGACTTGGTAGACGGAAACTGAAAGAAGCCCGTAGTATATATATACATATATATGTGTGTGTGTGTTTCAGTCATTTGACTGCAGCCATGCTGGAGCACCGCCTTCAGTCGAACAAATTGACCCCAGGACTTATTCTTTGTAAGCCTAGTACTTATTCTCTTTTGCCGAACCGCTAAGTTACGGGGACGTAAACATACCAACATCGGTTGTCAAGCGATGCTGGAGGGGCAATTTGTTCGACTAAAGATGGTGCTCCAGCATGGCTGCAGTCAAATGACTGAAACAAATAAAAGATTAAAAGAATATATATATATATTTCCAGGGTGGGGAAGCAAAACTTGCACTAATGCTGTAATGTTTGAAACCTTTTCATTGTGAATTAATAGTTTTAGTAATTAAAAGATTGTTTAATAACATTCACATGCAATTACAATACGAATAATTTATTTTATGTGGCTTCCATTGTTTGTAATTACGGACTCCACACGGACTCGGAAACCCGCAACAAATCTTCATCACGAAGTCACTGGACATCCTGGCATATTCTTCATTGATGGCAGCCTTCAGAGAGTTGATGTCGGGATGGGAGGTTTTGTTGGTAGCATGCTCCAAAATTCCCCACACCGCATAGTCCAGAGGGTTGGGATCCGGGCTGGAAGAGGATCAGAAGTTCGCAGGCCAGAAAGCAGCAAAGTTTGATTTGCAGAAATTCTGTACCTCTTGGCAGTATAGCTGGGAGTACCATCCTGGATCCACACATAGTTGCCCTCCGGGTAGCTGACCTTGAACCATGGCAAATCATGGTATCTCAGCGTCTTGTAGTAGGCTTCAGCACCCATCTTTTCTCCAGACTTGCAGAAGTAGATGAGCATCTTTCTTCTGTCGGAGGCCACAACACCGAAGGCCATGACATGGGCTGGAAGTTTTGTTCTGACGGTGCCCCTGGCGTCAGCTGTTGATTCCACACTGTACTGGTCGTTTCTGCAGTTCACAACCGCATCTACTGTGAAGATTTCTCGCCAGAGAAAATTTTGCCAGTGGACCCGTGCTTCTTGAGGTATGTGAGAACCATTCTGCATCTCTTCAATCTCCTGGCCTTCAAAGGTTCTGTCAGTAGGTGTCTCGGTATCCTGATGTAGGACTTGAGGTCCAAGTCGTTATTCACAAGTGTTGAAACAAATTTTGTTGTTTGTGTATTAACATTATGATATAAATTTTAGTTATATATGCACACACACCTACATGCGCGCGCACGCACATGTAAGTATACAATAACTTAAGACTGTTTGCTTGCTTGTAAAATAACAAAGTGAAAAGTGAAATCATAACATAAGGTTAGCGAATTAGAAATACAGAAATGTCACTAATGCATTCAAGCATACATTCACATGACTTAATGTTATATACAAAAGCACAATGATATGTCATATACAAACACAATTGCAGGCAAGCATAAACACGTCGCCTAGAACCTGCTGCGATAATGATATAAAATGCAGTGTAATATAGTGACAGATCAATAAAATATATCTAATAATATAGGCGCAGGCGTGGCTGCGTGGTAAGAAGCTTGCTTTCCAGCCACATGGTTCCGAGTTCAGTCCCACTGCATGGTACCTTCGACAAGCGTCTTCTACTATAGCCTCGGGCCGACCAAAGCCTTGTGACTGGACTTGGTAGACGGAAACTGAAAGAAGCCCGTCGTATATATATATATATATATATATATATATATATATATATATGGACAAGGCTGCGTGGCGTTCGATTATAAATAAATATTAAAAAATACACATTAAGTACAGGACATCACCAACGAGCGAAAAACACATAAACACACGAGAGATAAGTATAGGACAAAATACCTAAAAATGCACAAAAACAGGACATCAACAACGAGTGAAAGATACGTAAATACATAACGAGAGGCAAGTACGGGACAAAATATCAAAAGAAGTATAATTTCTCCTCAGCTGTCGACTGTTTATTACTCCCTATTTCGAGCTTTCAACGACAAACTTCATAAGACAGCAGCATCCAGAAATTTTAAAAATATAAAATTTATGGAGAGTTAGGGCTTTGAATGAACAAACAATTACAGAGTGGACATACAGAGTAAACAATTGACGAGGATAAACATTGAGAGCCGTTAGACCAAGACGCATTGTAATGGGTAATGCCTGGGAGAAATTGTGATATAGAATAAATAGAAGAGAAAAAATAGTAGAAGATAAAAATGTTGGGAGGCGAGAGAAAGGACGTCCAGCTAGGTGGACTTCACGTCCATAAAAGACAGAGGTAAGAGAAATGGCCAGTAGTCACATGTGAGCAAACATGACTTCGGATCACTCCAGGAGGAACATTCACAAACTTCTTATGATATTCCATGCTACAATGCACAGCAAGTGGGCTTAATGTATATTTACTAGTGATAATTCTACAATCTTGTAATTCCTTTCGATAAAAATACCTTCGGTTTAATACTCGCAGCTTGCGTTTAAGGGTAATATCTTACCCGTGAGTATCTTTCATCGGCCCTTCCCGTAGATTTTCTGTTGTCTTGAAAGTATAGCTGGAGGTTAGTGAATTCATTATTTATTTTGCACCTCATGATAATACCTAGTTACGCAGTGGGGTTTTTTTCTGAGCCTGTCGATGTATTTTTTGGAGGAAAATGGTTCAGTTTTGGTTGTATTATTTCCATCTGTTGGCAAATCCTAATTTCCTCACCATAAAACATCTAACGGCTAGACACTGGAGCCGCAACTTGAACCTGGTGTTCTTTAGCAACTGGATCTATAACATATAACGACTTGTGTCACTGCCATTCTTTTATTTTAGAAGCATTGCTTAAACCGTGTAGAAAAAATTGTGATTTGATCTCTTGGCATCCTTCACTCCTTTCTATTTATTTGTAAACTTCGGGTCCGTGTAATAGTTATAGTTCTATTTCCGTTATCACTATTATTTTTGCCTTGGTTGTGTCTTGCATTTTCACCAATTTTTCCAGAGAGCACACTCTACAAGGCCGTTGATATTGTTATTTGCTATGAAAGTTGATTTTGCTAGTTATAGTACTATATTTCTTCGCATTAAAGTAACTTGCTGGCTCACAGGCTTTGCGCTAAAATATGAATTGTTGGATTATTTTAGACCCCAATGGCACTTTATCCTCTTCATGTAACTGCCCGAATGCATATTTCCTTTTCTTTTCGTAGAACTAGTGTAAGTCATGAGCCAACCTAACAACTTCACTGGCTTAATTCCTCATTTGCAAAATATGATATTACTCAGTTGCTCTAATGGATTTTTCTGGGTCTATCGATATCCTTTTTTTTTTTGCAGGCAGGTGGTCCATTTTGGTTGTGTACTTATTTTTTCTTCATTTCTATAACTCGCCATCTGTTGGTGAACAGTAATTGTCACTCAGTAAGGCATTGATAGGCAGAACCGGGAGCTTTGTACCAATTCCACGACTTGCCATAGATGATCAGGTTTTCGTTTTTGCCAAGTCGATTGTAGTAACAGCCCACGCATTCTCTACCAGTTAAATTTCAGTGCTTTCTTATGTTTTATTCAAAAAAGCTAACTTATTTTTTGTCAGAATTGTATCAATAAAATGTATTGTAATGGGTACTATTAATATCACCAAAAAAAAAAAAAAAAATAGACAATACTCTACGTAGACATTTTAGCACCATTACGTACGTTATGTATGTATGTTCTGTTCTGTTTTTAATTATGTGAACATTTTCCCTGAGAAACAAGCTGATTACTATAACAAAGATACAAAGCAATGTAAAAAAAAACAAACAAAATAAAAAAAAACAAATCCACATTTCAAACTCGAGAAAAGTCGTGCATATTTTTACTGCTCCACTTTCAGATTGTATTTGTAATGTGCAAATTAGCTGGTTGATTTCTTATTCTGAAAACCCTTGTTTATCTAGATTGCCGCTTGAAAATTTACTTAGTGGTATAAATGTGAATTTATAATCTGGGTTTGCATCTAAAAGTTTCAAAATAGTTCACTTTGATTTTCAGAGATATTCATATCAGCAGGGCAGCCGACTTCTATGACGGTATATACATTTTCATGTTTGTTCCAGACAACGACAAAAGGCTTGTTACGTTTAACCCCGACAGAAATTTTGATCGGAATGTCCCACTAGTATACTTGTGTTAATGTTTGTACGTATTCTATAACAACGCGGTTCTCTCTGTTTATTCCAGGACAGTCCATTTTTTCCGAATGGCATTTTATATTGCTTTAACAGCATGTCTTGTTGCATATGGAGTTAATCCCTTGAGGATATTTTTGGGCAGCTGCTAATCAAATGTGTGAGGTCTTCCAAATGAATATAACATAATCTGCAATTTCGTTTGTATATTGGGGCTCCAAGGGTTTCGCTGTTTCTTTTGATGACCAGGTATTTCGAAGTAATCTTTTGTTCTTGAATTGTAAATGCATCTCCTTCGAAGATATGATTTAACGGTCCAAGTGAGGCTACACTTCATGTCGACAACACTGTCTTTCTCAAGTCTTCGGTAGACACACTCATGCAAAGTCTTTCTTCGGTATGCTGAACGTTTCTCATCCAGATATTCTTTAAGGTATGTTAGTCCGGCTGTTTTGGGGTTGTACAGGAGGTCATTAGGAAGAGAGTGCTTCCTGAAAAGCTCACTGCCGACACACAAGATATTGCTCGCTTCATTTTTCAGCATCAAGTTTATGTATTTCTTTTTTTTCTCTGCTAATGTTTAGCATGTGCTATCAGAACGAAACTATATGATATAAGAAAACTGTCTACATTGATCTCAAGCGATGTTTTCTTAGGTAGAGCTGTTAGTATCACTGTTTCTGTGGAAGTTTCCAGTTGATGTCAGGAGCTTAAGAATTTACTCACAAAAGCAAGTGTATAAATGTGAATTTATAAACTGGGTTAGAACCTGAAGGTTTCAAAATAGTTGTCTGTAGTTACCCTCTTTCACCTTGAATTTCAAAGAGATATTCACATCAACAAGACAGCTGACCTCTATGACGATACATACTTTTTCATGTTTGTCCCAAATAACAATAATAATCTTGGGAAGTTTAGTGTCTATGGACTGGATTTCTCCTAAAGACAAATCAAATGTATCCCAAATATAGTTTTCGGTTTTGGAACTGAAAATGCATTGTGGGATATTGTTTTGTTGTAAGAGGAACGTTCCGATTACCATAGTTGTCTAAGTTTGGTTTAATACTCTCGGATCATTTTATCTTTATTTACAGAACGCTCGAATAATATATTTTTATCAATGGCTAGGTATTTGTAGCATTCTTTGTGTAGAACAAAAGAGATAGAGAGACCATTGTTGCACAGGTTTTGGATATGCGAGTCGCATTTTCCACGTACAACTATGAAATACATATATTTCTTTTGGCGCTAAATTCCATTCCCATGTCAGCTGAAAATGTTATCAAGTTCAGTTATTTTTTTATATTGTTAAGATTTTTAGCATTGATTTTCAGTTCTTCCATATATAAATTACAAGTTATGTTAATATCACTAGCAGTTGTGGACCGAAGCATGTAGCCATTTGATGTTTGCAGCGGGAATCATAATAAATTCAATGCCAAAATGAACAGAATTACAGAGAGACTATCTCCTTAGAATATTTCCTTTGGCATATTTATAAGATTGGAGACGATCGCTCCGCTCTCAGTTGTAAGTGTGAGAATTGTTGTACAGGTGTTTGTGAGCCTGTCATTGAAAGTAGCTAAGATAGCAGATACTTTTGCCAAAAGCAGACTCTTCAGTAGCCATGATTGGAGAAGAGAACCAAATGCTTACCTGTAATCAAGCCTTATTGTCAGAAGGTTTCAAGGCTTCTACAGTGTCTTCTGACTCCAGACAATACAGCTTTGTTTATTAAAAGTTCTTTGGCCTACATCCACACTCCCGTGTTCCACCCGCCTGATATCAGGCACAATGGTCCTACAAGAATTACTTGAGACAGCTTGTGTAGAGTTTGCGCATAATGTATAGGCAAGCATCAGACCTATAATTTTCTACCAACTCTGTAGTTTCATTCTTGACCGCAGGATTCGTCTTAGGTATAGGAAAATAATTCGTTATGTCAATACGACCTTCCATAGTCCTTTTGAATATGCATATTAATAATTTTCTGTAAAATATTAGCCTCTACTACCAATATCCAGCTATCAGTTACCTATTCCCGGTGCCTTCCTTTTATGCAATTTGCCTACAGCTATAGTCAATCTCGTTTGTTTTACTTTCGATGTTGGTACAATGTTCTCTCCAGCCTGTATTTACTCACTATACATTAAGATTGAAATATATTTCCTTTTCATTCCAGATTTTACACCAGAATGATTCAGTTTGTATATATGTATGCCATTATTCAGTTTATTTCAAGATTTCTTGCCAATAGTGAAAGAACCGGTTTCTAACCCAGATCCAAGGCTCCTTCATTGGTATTTCATCATCAACAACAGGGTGTTTTTGTATGTATGTATGTATGCTTGCATGTGCAGATTTGTATGTTTTATGTGTGTGTTCTCATGCATATAGTTGCATATCTAGACATGTTCATATATATATATATATATATATATATATATATATATATATATATATATATATATATATATATCACCGTGACCGACCAGGCTATCAGATGTTGCTACACATCGCTGGTCACAATGCGCTTCACATTGTCTTAGCCTTCAAATGACTACACCCCGCTGTCTAAGCGAGCAGGCCAATATATATATATATATAATATATTATATATATATATACATAGAGTAAATATATGGCACACACACACACACACACACACCACACACACACACACACATATATATATATATATATATATATATATATATATATATATGTATATATATATATATATATATATATGTTTATATATATATGTATATATGTTAGTGTGTGAGAGTGTATATTCTTTTACAAAGTCATACGCATTCATTTGCATATATGCACACACACACACAGACACACACACACACACACACACACACGTATACTTCTTGAGTTTCGACATCGCAGCCGATACGCTCATTTCCATTGGTCGTCGTATTTGCTTTTTGTGCCTGTTCACTGCAATATTTACTTGTGAACACATGTATTGGGAATTTACTTAACACAGATTTTCTTTATACACTTACTGATACCAGCAACATGTGACTGGTAAAACGACATAACAGAAGTGACTAAGTCTTTTTTGTTTATTTATTTATTTATTTATTTTTAAATAGGCCAAAGAAATTCTTTTTTTTTTTTTTATCAATGTAAAGAATTAAAATATTTTCCTTTGTTCGTCTCTCTCTGTCTGACAGTTTTAATCTTTATAAGTTGTTGGCGCATTTGTTTGTTTTCTATACCTCCGTCCTCCCTGAAAGTCTATATATGAACATACATACATATATGAATACATAAACATTCATATGCACACATTAATGTGTATAGAGTATAGATTCTCTCTCTCTCACACACACATATATATACATACATATATAAAACTGTCTGATGAACGGCAACGAGAAACTCAGAGTAACAGATTTTGTTGAATTTTCTGCTGCTTAAAATAAAGTATATATATATATATATACATATATATACTCGGCCTGCTCGCTTAGCCAGCGAGGTGGCGTCATTTGAAGGCTAAAACAATGCGAAGTGCCTTGTGACCTGCGATGTGTAGCAACATCTGATAGCCTGGTCGGTCACGGTGACGGTGATATATATACTAGCTGAATAGCAGCCCGTCGTTGCCGGGCAATTTTTACAATAGAATATTTTGTACAAATTTTTGTTTATTCCATGTCAGACCACGACTTCCTCGACAGAAAGGCCTCTTGATCAGGACAGATTTGTGTAATTTTCCGAAAAAAACAAAAAAACACTTCGATGAGGATTTTTCCCTTTTAAAATTATCTACATGTCTGTTCGACCATTTCAGATGACTATATTCATTAAGACTTGTTAAAACTTCAGTTCTTACAACTTTGGTCGTCGTAATGCTTTGCTGTCGTCTGTTTAATAAACATTCCTCCTCGTAATGATTTTGCTTTCATCTTGTGATAGGCAGCTATCATGCTGAAAATGCCAGCTTCTAAATCCTGCTTTCTGATTAGGTAAAATTGATTAAATTTTAAACTTCAGTAACATTTCTCTGCATTTTTCCTGGAACAAATGAATGACAAAATCGGATTTAACGGGTAAAATTTATTTCAATTTACCAAATTTGAAAGTTTTGACGTAATTTTAAAATTTCACAATATGTGACAGCAACAGGAAAGACCCTACAAAAGTAGAGAGACAGACAATTATAGGACGTGACACACACACACACACACACACACACACACACACACACACACACACACAGAGTCATATACACACACACATACGCACACACACACACACGCACGCATACACGCATCTACAAGCGTACACAAGAGTTAAATGGTGTATAGTAGACATATATATCTATGTAGGCATGTATGTATGTATGTATGTATGTATGTATGTATGTATGTATGTATGTATGTATGTATATATGTATATATATATATATATATATATATAATATATATATATATATATATATATATTATATATATATAATATATATATATGTCAGGTCACTTTCGAGTGCTACTCGTAATATTAACCCAGTACAACCTGTTGCATGGTCGGGTTGTCCGCGACTAATCCGGCAACCCCACCAAGCTTGCTTGGTGAGGAGGGTGTTTATTGGTATGTCTTAACGCTGTATCATGCGCGGGGACATAGAAATAATCGGACTGAATACCCGATCGCGCGGTTAAGCCATTGGGAGTGAAGGACTCCTAGCCTTTGTTAGGGCATCCTTCTAGGAGAAGGTAACTCAGGTAACTGGGATAACTCCGACATAAAACCTGCGGCTCAGTGGTTACCGATGATGTTGACTTGTTCTTCGTTTCGGATTATGGCTGCTGTTGTTTAGTGAGTGGGATTGACTCTGTGCACAGCCTTTCCTCACTTTAAAAAAATCTTCTTGCATAGGCATTGCACAATAACAACATTGATTAAGCTTCGTGCAATGGCCATACTCGATAACGAGGGGTTAGCCACCATGTATGTATACTAAATCGAGAAGGTGTGCCTGAAAGAAGATCAGCTCTAGTAACTAAGGAGCCAAGGTGCCTTAATGTTGATATTGCAGCTCTTTCTGAAACAAGATGTTCAGATGAAGATTATCTTGTCAAAAGAGCAGCAAGTTTCACACTATTCTAGGTTGGGAAGCCAAAGGTAGAGAAAAGGGAAGGTGGTGTTGGGTTTGCAATTAGAAGTGATTTACTAAAAGAGCTAGAGCAACCACAAAGCATAAATACACGCGTAATGAAACGCCAGATCCCTCTTTCTTGTGGGCCTTTTGGAACTGTTTTCTCTATTTATGCTCCTACACTTTCAGCTAGTGAGGAAAATATCCACGCATTTTATGAGGAGCTTGGAAGACGTGTCTGGCAGTCCCTTTGAATGAGAAGTTGGTTGTACTTGGAAACTTTAATGTACGTGTTGGTAGAGGTACTTGGAATGTACTTGAGCATTATGAAATAGGAAAGGTGAACTTACAATGAGTTGCATCTGCTACAAATGTGCTCTGCGCTAGAACAGATTGTTGGGAATACTGTCTTTCATCACAAGATGAAACATAAAGTTACCCGAATTCACCCAAGATCAAAACAAGGTTACATGATTGACTTTATATTAACTCGGAAATCTGACTTACAAGATTTGTACAGTCTCAGAGTATTGCGAGGTGCTGATTGTGATACTGATCGCAAAATGGTTAGGGCTAAGTTCAGGGTCCGTAAGAAGATTCGTATTGCAGGTGTGCGAGTACCAAAGAAAATTGATGTAGAGCAGCTAAAATAACCACAAGCTTTGAAATTGTTTCAGAATAGATGCAGCAATGTTCCTTTTGAAGGTTCATGGCAATCTTTCCGTGATGGAATATTTAAAATGGGATCAGAGGTGTTATGTTTTAAGAGGAGACAACACCGAAACTAATTTGATTCCAATGATACAGTGATAAATGAGCTTTTAGCAACAAAGCGGTCCATTCATGAAAAGATTCTTGACCCAAACGTAAGAACAAAGTGAAAGTAGAAAAGCTGTACAAGTCTCAGAAAGCGGACTTGCAAAAAGAACTCAGGAGTCTTTATACTGTACTTCCTCAGACAACAACGTTTGTTTTTGAAAGTAGTGGTTTTCTGATTGCAGCCCTCCCGTGAAATCCGGCTCTTTGCAGCTCCCGGCGAACAGTTTTTGTGGAAACTGGGTTCTCAAGGTGGTCATTAAGCTCTGCAGTACTTTTTGGGAGCTGTACTTTTGTGGTCCTTTCTAACAATTCGCGAAGAGTCTGACGGTCCCTATGTGAAAGTTTTAGTTTTCCTCCGAAGTTTTGTTTCGACGAGGAGGTTTTTCCCTCTTTCTCAAAGGCTGTTATTACTTTCGAGACAGTACTTCTTGATACACCAAACATTTCGGCTGTTTTCTTTACGCTAGCGCCTGCCATATGAGCACCAACAATTTTACCTCTTTGAAAGTCCGATAGATGTAATTTTAATGACTTTTAATTACTTTTTCTCTGATGATATCTGAAAAGAAACAGTAATTTTAGCAAAACATATTAAGCAACACTAATAATAAATCCAAAAGTATAAAAATAAACAAGCTTTTGGCGGTTTTATAGATATTTCAAAATTATGATGCTATGATGCTAGGTGTTTCCATTATTTTGTCCAACCGGCAAGAATAAATATATATATTTATTCTTGCCTGCCGGGACACATGTCAGGTCCCAAGGTATGTTTTTTGTGTTAATTTGTATGTACAGGAATGTTCTGAAGAGAAGAGTGGAACCGTATTTGTTCCTAACTTTGAAATTGCAATAGAGAATTAGCCTTTTATTTAAGTTTTGAATTTTATGTCATGTTGCCCGCCGTCAGCTTTATTGTGAAGAGATAAAATACGAGTGGCTATAATGGCTTTTAGTGGTTTCGACTACTATTTCTAGACATGTAAGGGTTTTTGCAACCCTCTCCGATGTATTCATAATTATACACACTTCTTTTATATATATACACACTTCTTATATATATATATATAATTATATGTTGGCGTGTGAGAGTGTACACACTCTTACAAACATATACACATGCATAAGGCATACACGCATACACTCACATGCATACACACACACACACTCACATGCACATACATGCATACTTCTCGAGTTTCTTGATCCTTATCCGCAGCCAATATGCTCACTTTCAGCTGATATACAACAACAAATCATAATTCTCACAAGAGAATGTATTGGAATGACGAGAAGAAAATGTTTCAGTTTGTTGACCTGTGATATTAGATTTTTGGCCCAATTGAAAAGATATAGATTATGTAATTATTTCACTTCTTACTGTATTTTGCACCAAGATAGGCATTTTATAATATTTCGTTGTCAGGGCAGGTACTTTTGATATCTGTACGTATCTTTATTTCTCTTTTTTTTTTTTAGATAAGCATTATCAACTCTGTCACATGAGGCTTACTATTTCTAAAACAGATAAAAACAATGAATGCAAATGATTACAATTGACAAAAACATGAGGAAATCTCTGTTAAAGAGATAAGATTCAGCAAAGATTAAATTGAGAACTAGTGACCTGTGATTATGCATATCTTTATTATATGGCTGCAACCATAAAATGTTATAAAATCTTGTCTATTCATCATTACAGGTTTTTTACTGAAGATGCCGACGACCGCTCGGTTCAAAGTCTCTCTTGACCAGAAATGGCCTGAACTCTTTGCATGAACACCATCCCTGTACATAACTCCATGTCCCCCTACATGGCCTTGCTTTTGCTTTTTGAACCGAAAAAAATTAAATTAAATTAAATCAAATTATATGTAAAAATGACGTTTAGAAAAATGAGGGGAAAAGGAACACTGATTTTATTTTTATGAAGCAGATGGTTGGTTTATCTTGTTAAAAAAGACTTCGATCTTCAATACCGGTTTTAAAGATTAATTTTCTCGTTGTTCAGAGAATGATCGAATTTATATTGTAAATGGCTGAGAATTCCACTTCTACAGGTAGCTTTGTCTTCGAGCAAAATCAGCGTGACATAATGCGTGGATTAGAGGTCAGGATATTCGACTGACAATCGTAAAGTTGTGAGTTCGATTTCCAGCGGAACGTTGTGTTCTTGAGTAAGACACTTTATTTCATGTTGCTCCAGTTCACCCGGCTGGCAAATATGAATAGTAACTGTATTTCAAACGGCTAGCCTTGTTACATTCTGTGTCACTCCGAATCTCACTGAAAACTAAGTAAAGGGTACACGTGCCTGTGGAGTGCTCAGCCACTTGTACGTTAACTTCACGAGCAGGATATTCTGTTGATCTGATCAATTGGAACCCTGATCGTCGTAACGGACGGAGTACCAATTGTTGTTGACATGCAACGGGCTTCCACACTTTTTCGTCTACACAAACTCACTCGTAAAACTTGGGTCGACCCGAGGCTAAAGTTAAAAAAAACCAAAAAAAAAACCACCTCTTGTCCAAGGTGCAATCCGTGGGATAGAACCCAGATGCCCATACTTGCAAAGTGATATTCCTATTCACTCGGTCATGCTTGCGCTGTATTACTTACCTTTTGTATCTTTGGATACACGCACTGAATGCTACCCGCTGGGGTTGATTAAACCGCATGTTAGCTCTAACAGAGCTGATATATAATCAAAGACTAACCCGATTTTGTTTTATATACATTTTATATATATGATTACATTAGCGATTGTGTTCTTCCGTATTAAAAAGTCCAGTATAATTCGAGGGAATCAATGCATCGGCATCGGTATTACATGTCATAAGAAAAAGATTTGCTTTTAGGAGTTGAAATAACATAAAAACCAAGTAGATTCCCTATGTATGTTATGCAAACCAAAAGTCGAAAGTGTTACTCATATAATAAGTGAATGTAGCATGCTAGCACAGAAAGAATACAAGAAACGACATTTCAACCTAGGGAGAGTAATCCACTGGGAATTATGTAGAGAGTTAGGATTTGAACACACTGATAAATCGTATGAATATGAACTTAGTAAAGTAATAGGAAGTAAGAAATATAAGATGTTGAGGAACTTTAACATTCAGACTGACAGAATAATAGAAGCTAGAAGGCCTGATTTAGTAATAGTAGATAAAGACAATAAAAGGTGGCAGATAATTGACTTTGCAGTCCCAAATGATGAGAAAATCAATATGAGAAGTATGGAGAAAAATAACTAAGTACCAGGACCTAGCCATTGAATTATAGAGACTAGGGAAAGTACGGATAATATATATCCCAGTAGTTATAGGTTTCATTAGGAACTATCCCTGAAGATTTAAACAAATGGATAGAGGAAATAGGCATAAAACCCAATTTAATACAACTCCAGGAAACAGTATTATTAGGGACAGCTAAGATACTTAGGAGGATTTTTGGCATTTAAGATTACTTGTTTTTAGGAATTTTTCCAACAGTCTGAACTGTTGTGTATAATAATAATAATAATAATAATAATAATAATATAATAATAATAATAATAATAAGCGGGGCTGCATCATAGTATGTGTGTGGTAGCATCATAGCCATGTGTGTGTGAGGGGAGCAGCATAGCCATGTGTGTGTATGGTAGCATCATAGCCATGTGTGTGTTAGGGGAACATCATAGCCATGTGTTGAGAGCAATTCTTTGGGGTTTGCATAATTCATCTTTGGAAACATGGGTGCTTTGTTTATCATCCTTAAACAACCCTTATTCAGGGACATTTTGAGCGGGATGGGCTACTCGCCCCGAAGAAAATGCTAATTGGACCCCACCTTCAAGGTCATGCCCTGTTTATTTTGATATGAGATCACTATGTCGCGCTCATGGTTGAGATGCATGTGCCTAGTGCACCCCTATCATAAGAGTAATCATGATGGGTATACTGGGCTTCGTATATTTTACCCCAGTGTCACTTTGATGGCATGCACTGCTCTTTCACCCAATAATAATAATAATAATAATAATAATAATAATAATAATAATAATAATAATGATGATGATGATGATGATGATGATAATAATAATAATAATTTATTCTTTTATTAGCCACAAGGGCTCACATAAAATAACATTAAAAGACATGCAATAACATAAAAGACAAAAACAGGACGATCTTCCGCGTGTAAACAATATAAATAACAATTAAAGTTGAACAAATTAAAACTATCAATAGGGGGAGGCGCTTTAAGATCCTCGTGGAAAAACACACAATAAGGCAAGAGCCCTTCTCCATTAATTCCATTTTTTTTTACAAGGGCACGCTCAGTTGACTGACCTTAACCAGTTGAGCATGTCCCTAATGGCTGACGATATGTGCGTCTCTGATCACAGACAGAAGTAGTGGGGAGCATCATAGCCATGTGTTGGGAGGAATTCTTTGGGATTTGAATAAAAAAAAACGTATTTAGGGACCTTTTGAATAAACAAACCGTATTTAGGGACCTGAGGAATATTCCAGCTGAGCCCAACCTGCATTGTTATGCGCTGTTTATCTTGATATAAAATCACCGTATCACGCACATACGGTTGTGATGCATGTGCCTGGTATACCGTATCAGACGGATAGCCATGGTGGGTATATTAGGCTTCGTATATTTGCACTCCGGTGTCACTTTGATATGGCATGCGCTGCTCTCTCACTCAATAATAATAAAGATATTTTGATGAGTTATACTGAAAAAGAAAATGGATACTTACATATACAGAAGTTTATGAAGTTACAAATTCGATGGAGTAGACATAAAAATATAATTAAACCCATTGGTGCATATATTATCATCGAACGGAAATATAATATGCAAGGATAATTTCGGTTGGGTAAGAAATCAACATAAACGAACGTAAATATCGCAAGATCTATCTTATTTAGGACTTTAGCGATTTTGCGACCCACAATCCTAATTTCACCCTAATAATAATGCTTTCTTAGAGATGGATAAAGTTAAAGCATTGTTGAGTAAGGCTTAGTCAGCCAACTTAAAACTAGTATAATACTGATAGAAAATCTGGGACACATAAGTACACTAAATGTCGTATGACATTTAGTTGATTACGTAATGAAATAACAACTTCCATTTCGGGTTAAAGAGCATCACGAAAATAGAAACAACTCTTGGTGGAACGTATCATCGGTTAAGTGGCCTAAAGTCATCGGCGTTTCGGCTCCTTCAATAACAGACACCATTGACCAGGCCAGTTAAGGTTCATCATATTCTGACTTGCGTCATTGTATCTCCTCTTCTTCCTCCTCCTATCTAGCATTGAGGCCATAGGATGTAAGGCGAGATAGAATATCGAGGAATCCAAATAAGCCTGACCTGTTGAGCTTGAGCAGCCACGCTTCTAGGTCTTTCTTTGAATGGTAATAGAGAATTATCATCACCACCAAGCTAGTCTTTATTGATTGATCTGTAATGATATCAATGACAAATCTGCATACTGAGTACTAGAATTTATCGACTACTAGCAGTATCGCTCGGCATTGCTCGGGTTTGTTTCGACCCTTTAGAATTGGAATTTTTGAAAAGTAAAATTTTGCATTGTGTAGCTTGTTATTCTCTTTTAGTGAACATTTTTTTGGTTGAAATACACTGAAAAATGGCAACGCAGAAGTCAAAAATCATTAAAAAATAGGGATTTTCATAGAAAAAAAAGCACCTTTTTGATATAAATAACTTTTGGTGTTAACATGGTCCGATTTGAATTTTTTTTTCTACAGAAGGAAGAGCAAGCCTTCTTCTATTATATTCTCAATTTTGGTCAACTTGCGCCGCAGGGTCTCGGAGGGGATAGTGTTAGTTGAAGGCTACCAAACCTGGCGCACACAGATAACTTCAGCTTTATATATAGAGAGATTTCTCTCCTTTAGTAGCATGGCTCTTGACTTGCAAACTTAAGACTACCTCTTGCCCAGGTGTTAGGTTTCTCAGTTTCTTGTAGGATCAGCCTACTCCCCATGGCCAAAGTTATTGTGATGAGTTAGTGGTCCGACTGAGTTGGTCACCATGTACATGGGAATAGTGTAAAGAATAACGAAGGTAGCATAACCTTTCATTATTACATTTTTTTAGTCGAGACCAGTCTTATGTTTCCGACACTATAGACATCTGTGAAGAAATTGCTTCCACTTGGGGGGAAAGGAAACCTCACAAAAAGACACACACACACACACACACACACACACACACACACACACACACACACACACACACACACACACACACACACACACACACACACACACACACACACACACACAAACACACACACACGCACATAGACACACATACACATACATAGGCACAAACACACACACAGTCATATACACGCATGTACGCAGACAGAGATATACGCAGATTCAGTTCTAGCATATAAGATAAATGACACAGGGCATTCATAACAATAACCTGTATATTCGGGTTATAGCTTCCACTCGTGTAATTTTATATCAATAGAGAATGAACAAAGTTCAGTCTAATTCATGACTTGCTATTTTTATTTCTAAATTAACATTATTAAGAAACTCTGAAATACTAATGAAAAAACATTGTTTTTGCTGGCGTCACTTACTTCCACAGCAAAAGATATACTAATGATAAATGGTGATAATAATTATAATAATAATAATAATAATAATAATAATAATAATAATAATAATAATAATAATCAAACAAATACATAACAAAAACACCAGGACTTACAAACACATATAACATACAGAAAATTGCACTACTAGACACTGCACACATCCTACGCAGAACACTTTCAATACAGTAACCATCAGAGCATAACAACAAATCACAGCACATACCCAAGGCACACAGAGCCGCGCTCGGTAGTGAAGTGAAAGCATGCTATAAAAATAAAACTACTGAATAATAATAATAATAATAATAATAATAATAATAATAATAATAATAATAATAATAATAATAATAATAATAATAATAATAATAAAAATATTCAGACAAATACATAACAAAAACACCAGGACTTACACACACATATAACATACAGAAAATTGCACTACTAGGCACTGCACACATCCTACGCAGAACACTTTCCATACAATAACCATCAGAGCATCACAACAAATCACAGCACATACCCAAGGCACACAGAGCTGCGCTCGGTAGTGAAGTGAAAGCACGCTATAAAAATAAAACTACTGAATAATAATAATAATAATAATAATCATAATTGCCCTGATACAGTACCAGGCAGTGGCTTTCATGGCTTCTTATCTTAACTGATTGGAAGTATTGTCATGTACATTGTTTTGTCTTAGTGTAAAAGTGCTAGAACTGAATCTACGTACATCTGTGTCTGAGTACATGCGTGTATATGACTGTGTGTGTGTTTGTGCCTATGTATGTGTATTTGTGTCTCTGTGTGTGCTAGTGTGTGTGTGTGTGTGTGTGTGTATGTGTGTGTGTGTGTGTGTTTGTGTGTGTGTGTGTGTGTGTGTCTTTTTGTGATGTTTTTTTTTCCCCCAAGTGGAAGTAATTTCTTCACAGATGTCTATAGTGTCAGAAACATAAGACTGGTCTCGACTAAAAAATGTAATAATGAAAGGTTATGCCACCTCCGTTATTCTTTACACTATTTCCATGTACATGGTGACCAAGTCAGTCGGACCACTAACTCATCACAATATATATGTAAAATATTCTGCTCAATACCCTAGATTTACTTGTCAGTTGTTTGACCTTAACCAGTTGAGCATGTCCCTTAGTGGGAGCAGAAGTAGTGGGGAGCATTACAGTCATGTGCTGAGAGTAATTCTTTGGGGTTTGGATAATTTACCTCTGGAAACATGAGTGTTTCGTACAACACTTTTAAACAACCCTTATTCAGGGCCCTTTTGAGTGGGATGGGCTAGTCGACCTGAAGAAAATTCTAACTGGGCCCCACCTGCAAGGTCATGCACTGTTAATCTTGATATGAGATCTCTATGTCACGCACATATAGTTGTGATGCATGTGCCTGGTGCACCCTTATCAGATAGGTAACCATCATGAATATACTGGGCTTCGTATATTTTACCCCAGGCTCACTTTGATGGCAAGCACTGCTTTCTCATTCAGTAATAATAATTTTCCCTAGATCTGGTCGTTCTCTTTGAGAGGCAGGTGGGATACAGTCCACCAGGGTGACACCGTGTGTCTTCGTGCGAGGTCCTTAATTTTTTAATGAGTACCCTAATGCTGGCAAACTGTCTCTCTCTCTCTCTGTATATGGACCACATCTATTAAAATTTCTCTGAGGTCCTTCTCAACGTGACTGATGGAAACTAATTCAGCTCTCCTACTTTTGCCTGATACGCATCTAAAATAGATTTTGTAGGTCTTGTCGTTTGCTTTTGTTATTTCGGGAGGTACGAGCTCTGTTACCTTTCCCCACTCAAATTTAATGATGCTTTTCGCTTTTGTGAGTTCATGCGTTTTGTCATCGAGTGCGATGGCAAACATTTCTCTCTTTGTGTTCGCTACATCAGTAAACCTTTTATTCTTGTTATTGTTTTTGTTGTTGTCGTCGTTGTTACTGTTGTTTTTGTTGTTACTGCTGCTGCTGTTCCTATTGGTGGAGTTAAGGTCACTTCAACCGTTGCCACCACCATCACCACTATTTCCTTCCACTCCGCCTTCAATTGTAGCACTGTTTTTTCCCCGCTAAAATCCGCAGCATTGTTAACAAAAATGCTATCTCTGCTACTATTGTAACTACCACCACCACTGTTGCAGTTGTTGCTGTTTCTCGCATTGTTGTTGCTACCACTACTACTATTGCTGCTGCTGTTTGTTTGTTTGTTTGTTTGTTGAGCGAAGCGGTCTTCGTCCCAGATCTCGCAAGATCGCGCCTCAGGATTGTCTGTAGTGGGAGAAGTCCGAAACGTGGTCCTTTGCTGTTCGTAAAACCCGCAGAAGAGAAAGCAGGTCAACCCCCGACACCGTGAGCATCGACGGATGGATGAATGCGCATCCAGGCTCAAGAAACAGGAAGAAAGAGTGAGAGAAAGTTGGAGCGAAAGAGTACAACAAGGGTCGCTACCACCCCTGCCGGAGCCTCGTGGAGCTTTAGGTGTTTTCGCTCAATAAACACACAACGCCCGGTCTGGGAATCGAAACCGCGATCCTCCGCGTGTCCGCTGCCCTAACCATTGGGCCATTGCGCCTCCACTGTTGTTGTTGTTGTTGTTGATGATGATGATGATGATGATGATGATGATGATGATGATGATGATGATGATAACGATGACGATGACGACGACGACGACGACGACGACGACGAAGACGACAATGACGACGTTGATATTTTTTTAGAGGTATTTTAACATCGCATTGATGTCAGCTTATTAGTTATACAAAATTCCTTTTCATGACAATTCCAGTGTTTTTGTTTTTATTTTTATTTTTGAATATTAGACGGGCGTGTACTTTCTTTCTTGTTATCAGATCTGATAGAGCAGAGTTAAATTTCAAAGACATTCGAGTCATCACCAACTCGTCTTCTAGTGTACGTGTTTTCATTTATTTTCACCTCTACTTTTTAAGAACGTTGACTGTGATTTGAGGAAAGATTTGCTGCTATTTCATGTAGCTTGAATTATTTCATAGAAGCATCCACATTGTAAAAAAATCAATATATCAGGCGCAAATGGCCCAGTGGTTAGGGCAGTGGACTCGCGGTCGTAGGATCGCGGTTTCAGTTCCCAGACCAGGCGTTGTGAGTGTTTATTGAGCGAAAACACCTAAAAGCTCCACGAGGCTCCGGCAGGGGGTGGCGATCCCAGCTGTACTCTTTTGCTACTCTTTCTCTCACTCAAGCGCATTGTGACCAGCGATGTGTAGCAACATCTGATGGTCTGGTCGGTCACGTGATCACGTGATATATATATATATATATATATATATACACACAGTGTGTGTGTGTGTATGTGTGCGTGTGTGTGTGTGTGGGTGTGTGTGTGTGTGTGTTTTCCCCCACCATCGCTTGACAACCGATGTTGGTGTGTTAGCAGTTCGGCAAAAGAGACCAATAGAATAAGTACTCGGCCTACGAAGAATAAGTTCTGGGGTCGATTTGTTCGACTAAAGGTGGTGCTCCAGCATGGCCGCAGTCAAAGGACTGAAACAAGGAGAAGAGGAAAAGAGTATATACTTATTCTATTAAGAGCTTAACTTCACATTTGACTGCCGATTGTAAATATTCTTTTCTGCTCTAGTAGTTGCTATAGTGAAAGCCATTGAAAAACACAGATTTTATGCCGGAGTTAACCTAGTTACCTGACTTGCCTTCTCCTGACTATAGTGATATCGGATATTTCAGCAGTACCATCATCTATCTTGTTTTCCATCTCAAACAGGGATTCATTTTCTGTTTCAATTTGGGACTCATGCCCAGACTCAACCTGAGACTCTTCCTCTGTTTCAACCTGGGACTCCACTTGGGAGTCATTCTCTGTCTCTGTTATCACTGCTGTTGTGAAGGTTGTCACTGCTACTACTGCAAAGTGGACTTTGTACTTTTTCTCCCCACCTTTTCTCCTCTCTATCTCCTGTATTGTTGTCGGTAACGGAAGGAAGGGGAGGGAAATTTTCAGCAGTTACTAGACCTGCGAGAGGAGCAGTTTTTCTTAACTCTTTCAAGTTGGGCCAAATAAACACCGAAACCCATTGACAGGTGCCTGGTGTTTCTATAAACAACTTGGAACAAACTGTAAACCGAAAAACGGCACCAAACGGGTGTAAACAAATGTTTTCAAAAGGACTTACTTGGAGCGTTCGAAAACTCGCCCGATGTACTTCGCAGCAAATATAATAATGATAATAATGATGACGATAATAATAATAATAATTATAATAATAATAATAATAATAATAATAATAATAATAATAATAAATTATTTTTATTGGCCACAAGGGCTGACACACATGATTAGTAAACATAAAGGAACAAAACAGGACGAAAGGTTACAAAGGGTTTTGTCCGTTTTTGAAAAAATTCGAGTAAAAACTGTTTAACAACGAAAGATTGTAACAATGAAAAACTCCCAATAGGGGGAGGCGCTTCGAAAGGTTCCTGGTGGAAAAAAAAACCATAAAAGCCAACGGGAGCCTGGTCAAAAGGTGGGTAGAGAGCCCCTTTCTCCTTTTATAAAACCTTTTTCAATCACAGGCGAAACCTGAGAATTGGTCCATTTATACTGGCCATTCTCGCACAATTCACCCACCTTTCAGAAAACTTGCTATAGGACAGCACTCTCCTCTCTAACCTCATCTTCCTTTTCAAGTGAAACTTGAAAAAGTTGATGAGGCCTTGATCAAAGAGGAAAGTGTCTGACATTAGCTCTTTCAAACGGGTCCACCATACAATCTCTTTCGCCACAGCCACTAGGCACAGGAAAACGGCCTCGCCCTCCTTGTTAAAGGAGGTCGGCGGGGCAATCTTCACTATGGATTCGGCTGATAGCCAGATCCGTCCTATACGCTACAGTAGCTGTTCGACATAAACCCATAGTTCAGCAATACTCGGGCACTGGACGAGTGCGTGCAGAACGGTTTCGTCGTCCTGGCAACACCTCGGGCATGCCCGGCTGATGGGACTTCCGTGCCGGTAGAGTTTATCCCGAACAGGCAGAGCCCCTCGGTAGCACTGCCAGGCGAGCGACCTCTGGAAATTATCCATTGGCCCCGGCCCGAAAGTCCTTCCGAACAGACCGCTCAGTTCGTTATCATCAACGCCTAGAGTTTCCCCGAGAACGTTGTCGCATTTTTCCTCCACTAACCCTCTATAGAACGCGAGTGGAACTAAAACCGATCGCATTGCCCGCCTGACGGAGGGCGGAGAGAGCTTGACGGCACTCGAGGTGCCAAGCGCCCTTTCTCGGTCTACGTTTGATCCAGGTCTGCAGCTCTGTCAAAGAGACGAGCTGCGGAAAGTCGCGTCTGACAAAAGACGACCACACCTGATCACCGTCTAGGAAACGCTTGAGATGTCGCAGCCTGAGCGCATGTCTGCGCATCAGTAACCACGACATGCCAAGGCCTCCGTTCAGCGGTCGTTGACAGCAGATGGATCGCCTGACCAGTGGCACCTGACCCTTCCACAAAAAGTCGAAGAGCAGGTAATAGATGACGGATGCGATGTATGCATTCGCCACCTCCGCTCGACCTTTCAGGGACAGCTTCCTCTCGGCCCATTTCTGGGTGAGACGTGCCACCCTGCTCGTCACTTCTTCCCAGTTTTTATCCACCTGGAGGTCCGGACCGAACCAGACCCTGAGCAGTTTAACGGGTCCGTCTGTCCAGCGCCCTATGACGCTGTTGGACGGCATGGGCTTGCCTCTCCAGGTGCCCAGTTGCAAGCCCACAGACTTTTCCGCGTTAATCTTTGCCCCTGTCACCGCTTCGTATTCGTTTAGTGTCTCGCCAATCAGGCCAATGTGCCTGTGGCTCGACACCATCACGGTGACGTCGTCGGCATAGGCAGACACGCTGTTTCCGCCTCCTAGATCGCGCGGGATACCCCTCAAAGCCTCCAACTTGCGCAGTAATGGCTCGAGAGTCAATATGTACAAAAGGGAGGAGAGAGGGCATCACCCGTATCACCGAGCAGATGTTGCTGTATAAAGCAGTATAAAGCAGCGATCCACCCGCGGAAGACTGGACCGAAGCCGGCTGCCTTGAGAACAGCAATAATAATAATAATAATAATAATAATAATAATAATAATAATAATAATTGAATGCATTTATATGTATTATTCATTCGTTCAATACATACTAAATTAGTCGGACAAACTATATAAAAATGAACGTAATGTTGAAAGATGCAATTCATTAAGTGTAGGGACAAGTCTAAAAATTTGATGATGATGATGATAATGATAATAATGATGACTTTGGTAATAATAACTATCTTGCAACAACCCACATTCGTATATCCAATAGACTTGTTCCAAAAAGCATACAAAAATTTGAATAGACACGAGACAAAGTTATATAAAAATAATAGGATCTGACACGTCTCACAAATTTAACTTATATTAAAGTTTTCTTAATTACGCAAATAATTACGCAAAATATTTAGATAAGTATATAAAAACAAAGAAAATGTCTAAAGATATGATTTGAAGAAACAGCAAAACAATTACCACAACTTGCTCAAAAACAAGTGAGAAGCCCTTTGCTTGGGTTAGAGTATCCCACGGCTTTTCCAACTTGCTACGTCACATATTAGAACTTGCTGCACCCAAAGACTACGAGAAGATGTCTTGCGTTGAACTTGGAGAAAGAGAATTAAGCCTTCTCAGAAAATTGCTGTTTTACGGAGTTATAGATCATCCGGGTGTGGAGGCGCAATGGCCCACTGGTTAGGGCAGCGGACTCGCGGTTGTAGGATCGTGGTTTCGATTCCCAGACCGGGCGTTGTGAGTGTTTATTGAGCGAAAACACCTAAAGCTCCACGAGGCCTCCGGCAGGAGATGGTGGTGATCCCTGCTGAACTCTTTCACCACAACTTTCTCTCACTCTTACTTCCTGTTTCTGTTGTACCTGTATTTCAAAGGGCCGGCCTTGACACTCTCTGTGTCACGCTGAATATCCCCGAGAACTGCGTTAAGGATACACGTGTCTGTGGAGTGCTCAGCCACTTACACGTTAATTTCACGAGCAGGCTGTTCCGTTGATCGGATCAACCGGAACCCTCGTCGTCGTAACCGACGGAGTGCTAAAAAAAAAAGATCATCCGAGTCACTTTCAATACCTTCCTATCGACTAATGTCTTTTAAACTCACGTCATATTATATTCTCCCCATTTAGCACATTATCCTTGTAACTGCACTTTACCATGCTCAAGGTTATGCTGCTTATTTGCAGGATCACAAACTTAATATTGTCCCTTGACGAGAGGAGTCTTTTTCGTGTATTTTACACATATTTTGTTCGGATTTTCCCTTTTACTTTTAAAAATTTTACTCGACATACTACCATCTTTCTCTATTCTCCATTTGTCGTCTGCAACCACAAAATGATGTGGTGACAGACGACAAAGGAGGCCCTCTCCTATGAATGGAAAGGGCCTCCTTTATCTTGGCCGGCTTACTGGTTATCAACTCATGACACCTAGAACACGGTTAGTCCCTCGACTATTCTCGGAGCTGTGACCAAGGATGTCTTCGAAATAGCGATTTCTATCTCTTGCTATTGTTATGGCAAAGCTAAAGTCTGCAGAACTTGAGCCTGGTATGCTATATCGCATTCTGACCGTCAGTGTAACGATGTTGCCATTCCATTGCTTTGTCTTTTGTAATTGTTTCTAAGTTTGTCACTAGGTAAGCAACTTTGAAGAGATAGGGTCAATCGTATAATAGGAGCCCAGTACTTGGTTGGTACTTTATTTTATCAAGTACGGAGGAATGAAAAGCAAAATTGCCCTAAGTGGGATTTGAACTCAAAACACAAAGGACTGGATAAAATACCGCATTTTCTCCGAAGACGGAAAAGAGAAGAAAAGAAGAAAAGAAGAATAGTAAAAGTAGTAGTGTTAGAAGTGTTAGTAGTATTAGTATTAACAATAGTAGTAGTAGTAGTAGTAGTAGTAGTAGTAGTAGTAGTAGTAGTAGCAGTCGAAGAAGAAGAAAAAGAAGAGGAAGAGGGATTAAAAGAAGAAAAAGGAAGAAAATCAAAAGTAGTAGTGTAGTAGCAGTCGAAGAAGGCGAAGAAAAAGAAGAAGAAGAAGGAGGAAAAGGAGGGGAAGAGCATGACAAAAAATACCAGTAATAATAATAATAATAATGAGAAATAGAAGAAGAAGAAGAAGAAGAAGAAGAAGAAGAAGAAGAAGAAGAAGAAGAAATGATATAATATATACTGAAACGTTATCACCAAACTTTAGCGTGAAATAATGTCAATTGTAGGTCACGTGACTTCGAATCCAAGGTTATTATTATTTTTTTAACCATTGAATACGTATATATTAGCTCAACTGTAAGATTGTTTGTCATTACATTGTGGACAACTAAACGGGTAAGTTGGTTTCTTTCAATATTATTTTCTCATAGCTTTTACGACGCAAAAAAAATTTTTAAGTGAATTTTGCAGAGGTGTGGTCTAAGTGCGCGTGTATGTGTATGTAGTTGATTGACAAGTATTTAAGACACAACTTCATCAACTTACTTGAAAGCAGCACTTAATTGATATTTATTTTATCGTCACCGGAAGAAGAGAAGATATAATCAACTTCCGATTGTTTCTGTTATACCACCGCCGCAAATTTACATCTTCACAGGTTCACTGTATATTTAGCAGTGGCGAGGATGTTAAAGGAATGTGCAAAACTTCCTGAAAAGGGATTCGTTCCGGCAAACAACTTTGATCCTATTGCTTACAAAACATGCTATTTATAACAGTTTCCACTTGATTGCTATCGCGTGAGGGGAATTCGGAAGGGGGAAAGCTGTGCAGAGGTTCGTTATGTATGTATGTATGTATGTATGTATGTATGTATGTATGTATGTATGTATGTATGTATGTATGTATGTATGTATGTATGTATGTATGTATGTATGTATGTATGTATATATATATACATACTTTATTTAAAAGCAGCAGAAATATAACAAAAGCTGTTACCCAGAGTTTCACATTCCCATTCGTCGGACAGTTTTGTTAAAACCGTCCGATGAACGGGAACGTGAAACTCGTGAGTAACAGCTTTTGTTATATTTCTGCTGCTTTTAAATAAAGCATATTACTCTACTTCTGGTATTTGAGTACTCTTTTTTCCACCTTGTTTCACATTTATGTGCTTACTCCGGTATATATATATATATAATATAAATTAATTAATTTTATGTATTGGCTTAAGTTTTTCATTGTTTGATTTGCCTAATAGTGGTTTTATCTCTAATTTAATATAATATTATATATATATATATATATATATATATATATATATATATATATATATATATATATATATATATATATTATATATATATTAAATATATATATATATATAAGTGCCAACGAAGGAGATTCTCGGACCTTGAGTCACCCTGTCACTTCTGCTAAATATTAACAGAAAACAGTGTTATTAGGGACAGCTAGAATACTTAGGAGAGTTTTTGGCATCTAAGGTTAAACCTATGTTATGAATCTTTCTTTTTCGAGAGTCTAATATGTTGTGCGTATATGAAATAACAACAACGATAATAGTGTCAGGTAAAAAACGAAGCAATACAAATACCAACAAAGAACAAATAATTTTCAGTAAAATAGACTCTTCAGGAACAACGAAAGAAAATTCTAAAATTATATAAACAACGGAACAAGGAAGAAGAGCATCTGAAGAAGAGGATATACTGAAACAGAAAGAAGGTTCTGAGTAGAAATCTGGAGCAAAGAAAGTCTAACATAATATAACCGAAGACTGGTTGCGCGAATTTGAAAGAGAAACAATAACATAACAATTACAAACAAAAAAGTGAAATAGATGATAAAGAAAATACCAAACTGTGAAGTCCCCTGACCAGATTGAGTTCAGTTGATTCTGGCTAAAAAATCTTCCGCGTGTTAACAATCATATACAACTATTTTTACTGCATAGAAAATGGAATGAGAACAAGGATGATAAAAGGAAGGATAGTGCTGATACAGAAGGACAAAACAAAAAAAAAAAAGAAGAGGAAATCAGCAATTATAGACCTGTTGTATGTTTACCATCAAACTGGATGTTATTAATTGGCCTCGTAGCAGATTAATTATACTTCTAAAGAGTACAAGAGGGGAGATAGGAAGATGATCGAAACAAAATTAAATAGAGGAAATATAATTAAAGTAATAAATACACGGGCTTGCTAGTATTGAGATTCTTTGCTCCCTTTCTGAAATGGATAAAAGCCGAGCTAGAGAACTTGGATAGAAGAACTACAATACTGCTCACAATGCACAACATACACCACCCTAAAAATTATACCGATAGACTCTACCTACCAAAAAAAAAAAAAAAGAAAAGGAAGGAGACAGGATTACTACACGTAGAAGACAAGGTTAATACCGCGATATTAGGGTTGAAAAATTATGTTGTGCGAAGTAAAGAAAGAATACCAATGGCAGCTAGAGATGCCCTAAAATTTACTGACATAGTAGGAAGATTCAAAGAGAAAAGGAAGAACAATAGAATCTCTTGGGACTTTTCCATAAAGACCGAACATACTACTGAAGCAAGGAAACCAGAAATGAACACAGAGGAGAAAATAAACAAACAGCATGAGACCATAGACTTTGCAATGCCATATACGATAAGGAGCATCAGCTGGCAATAACTATTCGTAGCAGCACCAAGAACGATTAAAATCATGAAGGTGGTCGTTCAGCACCGCTGCAGCCTGATGACTTTAACCAATAACATAATAAAGCAAATATGTATACATACACACATTCACACACAGACAAGTGCTCTCCCTCTCTCTCTCTCTCTCTCTCTCTCTCTCTCACACACACACACACACACACACACACACACACACACACACACACACACAATGTGAGTGGAATGTATAAGGATAAAATTACGCGGGCGGGTACCGTGGTAGCTTTCAGATATATTTCAGGTTACTGATAACTTCATCAAGTAATACTAAGTGTCAATAGTCCCTTGGTATTAGCAACTTCGCTGTAATTCATCTGACGAGTAACTCCGGGTTTGCTTTTCTGGATTATGAATACCATCCGGAATGTAGATTTCAAGCAATTATAAAGAATACGGAGACTGGCACATCATCAGATTTTTCTTTTAATTTTATAGTTGGTCATACAGCATAATTATTTGGTTACAATGACCGACACGTTTTTCTACTGCCACACAGTATGTGCAGTTGCACATACAACTCAGCAAATTCTTCTGTGCACCTTCATTTAGGGTCTTCAACAAACGTGGCTCGAAGCGAACTGAGTTAATTTCTTTATTTGTGGTTAGTTTAAGATACCAAAGAAAGTGATAGGTGGTTGAAATCTCATGTGGCTATAAATTTTATTTTTAGGGTGACCTCAATTTAACAGCCGTGCAGTGAAGAAATTTGGAGTTGAATGTATGTTGAATTAGGTCAATGTATATTTGCGTGTTTTAACAGGCTTTTTTTCCCAGTGTGAAAGGAGATTGAATTGAACTAATGTTTAACAGTTACGTCGACGGAGTTCTGTCCATATATTTAGTGGTTGTGCACTTTCTAGTTGAGTTTTTTTGTCATTAATAAGTTTCCATACGTATATATGCTGCTATGATTTATAAGAGAGAGAGAGAGAGAGAGAGAGAGAGAGAGAGAGAGAGAGAGAGAGAGAGAGAGAGAGAGAGAGAGAGAGAGAGAGAGAGAGAGAGAGAGAGAGAGAGAGAGTTGGGAGAAAGGAAAATATTACAAGCTAGTGATTATCATGCTATTTTGTTGAAATTTAGGCCAGATAATGTCCCGACTTATACCTCCATTCCGCCTTTCCCTCTTGTGTATAGGATATCAGTTCACTTGATACCAGTATGAAAATGCTTAAAGATTTTTCCATGCATGAATAAACATCTCAAGGCCTGTTCTAGCCTGGTATTTCGATGTAAAAATCTGGTGCATTTCTTCTATGCACAAACCACATAACTTTTCCCCTGTTCTGTATAGTGTACCTGTACTAATTTTATCCCATTCTAACTCGCGTTTGTCTTAAGCTACCAGATGAACTTGCTTAAGCTTGTCCTGTTCATCTTATTTCTATCCTTAAACAACTTACGTGTTTGCCAGTCTCGATTTAAAGCTGTCGAGATCCCACTACCAATAGAGATGTAAGAATTTCCCCCCGATTTAATCTTACATCGATATATTAAGTTCGGATCTTTTCAGTTTGAACGGCAGTTTTTTCTAGCGGTGTCATATGAAATTGTCACCCATAATTATGACCCTAGTATCGGGGTGGGAGGCAGGGTATCTTTTTTTCTTCACAAATGTAAATAAACCCAATCTGTTTCTTAAACGAGGGACATATTCATACGGCACAGAATGTTGGTTTTTTTTTTACCTCAATAGACGTCACCGATTGGTTGAAATTTCAGAAATTGAAGAAAAAAAAACCCAACAAATATCTTACAAACTATAGAATTTTCTCAATAAAGCCAAGAGAAAAAGATGTTTTATAAACACATTCTACCAGTATACGAAGTTTAAAATCTTTTAGTTACCTAGAAATTATGTTAAAAACTGCCGTTCAAACCGAAAAGATCCTTAAGTTCTTCCTCAAACTTTGTGAATCCAAGGGACAGATTTTAGTTTTCCATAATTACAAATATGTAATCCCTTTTATCATTATCTATGTTAGTGGTGCTCGTATTAGATATATTCTATCGGTCTGCTATCATTTATATTCTGGCTACTGTCTAGGGTATCTAGCGATTTCTCGGCCCGAGCCTGTCGAGATAGAGGTTGTGGTAGTTGCGTCCCCTGCGCTACTTCTCGGTTCTCTGGTGTTATCTTCCCCACTATTAATAATAGACTAGAATAAACCTTGAGATGTTTAGATATGCAAGGAAAACCTTTAAGCACACATGTCAATATTAGGTAAATGCATAAATTTTTGGGTGTGGTCATTAATCTGATTTTGTATAATACAACATTCTGGTTTGGTATTTTTGACACTCAAGCGAAGATATGACAAAGGAAAATTACTTAACAAAGTCTGACGTGAACGCTTTCTTTCAACTTCGTAAAACCAACAACTTCTTTTTACCGAGAATAAATTTTACGATCTATAAATCTTATGAGCTTCTCTAGTTCCTTTTAAGTATAGGCTTTCAAAATTTACTTTTTTAGCTGTTACATGTTAACGGCATTTTTCTCCCTGAAAACAAAACAAAGAAATAGACAAATTAATTAACTAAAAAACAAACAAGCAATTTGAAGTTTTCCACACGTACGCAGTTTAACCCTTTTATTTATAAACATTAAAATATTTTTTACTTAGCTTTCGATTTTAGTTGATCTAGAAGAAGGAGCTTATCCATGGATTTTGAGGAAGAAGCTGGCAATGCACTGTATAAACAGCAGGAAGAGGACGGCTTTTGGAAAAACATACGCAAGAAGGGAATTCTAAACGGCCGACGTTCGGAGAAGGAAGGAAAATGTACAGGGCTTGGGGGTTGAATACAGCACTGATAAAGAAAAGGAAAAAGTACTTGTGCAGATGGTCGTCACTGCTACCAAATCAGCATTAGTAGTAGTAGCAGCAGTAATAGTAGTAGTGGTGGTAGTAGTCCTTTGTACTATAAGCATGTGGAGGCGCAATGGCCAAGTGGTTAGGGCAGCGGACTTGCGGTCGTAGGATCGCGGTTTCGATTCCCAGACCGGGCGTTGTGAATGTTTATTGAGCGAAAACACCTAAAGCTCCATGAGGCTCCGGCAGGGATGGTGGTGATCCCTGCTGTACTCTTTCACCACAACTTTCTCTCACTCTTACTTCCTGTTTCTGTTGTACCTGTATTTCAAAGGACCGGCTGTGGCCCTTTGTGTCACGCTGAATATCCCCGAGAACTACGTTAAGGGTACACGTGTCTGTGGAATGCTCAGCCACTTACACGTTAATTTCACGAACAGGCTGTTCCGTTGATTCGGATCAACCGGAACCCTCGTCGTCGTAACCGACGGAGTGCTTCCATCCACTATAAGCATAAGGGATGACAGTTTGAGAGGAATGGTAAGGCAACGACACCAGTGCGCAACTGGTACTTAATTCATTGACTCAGAAAGGATGAAAAGCAAAGCTGAACTCGGCGGAATTCGAACTCAGAACGTAAAATTGGAGCATTTTGTCAGACGCATTGCTCGACTGAGAGAGGGCTGTGAGCAACTTGATCAGCAATGAAGCAGAACAAGGATCGACGGTCATGCAGCGGTGGATGACAAAAGCGATATATGCATTTTCCACTTCCACCCCACCTTTCACGAAAAGCTTCCACTTGGCCCACTTCTGGATGAGACAAGCCACCCCGATCGTACGTTTCTTGTAAACCTGGAGGTTCGGATCAAACCAGACCCCGAGCAATTTAACTGTTGCTTCCGTCCAGCGTCTTACGACGCTATTGGGCGGCATGGACCTGCGTCTCTAGGTACCGCCGACTTCTGATTAATCTTTGTTCCTGTCACTGCTTCGTACTACCTTAGGATAGTGCTGATCACCTGAATTTCGGAGACATCCGGAACTATTACGGTGACGTCCTTCACATAAATTGACACAATCTTCTGCATCCTAGATCACGTGTGATGCGCATCGAAACACCCAGCTTCCGTAGCAGTCACTCGAGAGCCAGCTAGTACAGAGGGGGGGGGGGGAGTGGGCATGCTTGACGGACCGAAACACGCGTTAATAAGTGATTACAATCGTTGGTCATCATCTTTGACCTCCGTGTAGACGTCGCCATATATTGCCGCGATCTAACCTCTGAAAATAGGACCGAAACCTATCGCTGTGTTGGAAACCTGCAATTTTGATCCAAATCAATCAAGACTCCATTCATGCCAGATTCTTTACTTCGCATAGGCGGGGCCTACCTGATGTAGCCCGGAATGGATAGATCTGTTTGGGAAAGCGCATGTTTACTCATAAGCGACCAGTATATCAACAATAACCTCTTGGCTAACACCTTAGTCAAAAATCTGTAATCTACGTTTATCAGAATTATGGGCCTAAAATTATCGATATGGTCCCTCTTGTACGGGCCCTTTCTCAGTAGCAACAACTTTACTCCTTTTGCTGCTGCCAACGTCCAGAATCACCACCCTACCGTCCGAGTCTAGGAAGATCAGCCTTACCTTGATATCCAGTCCTTTCCGGAACAACAACACCTCTCCTCTCTCCATTCCAGGGGATGCGTAGATCACAAAGTTGTCAAAACTGGTTGCCGGAATCTTGGTCTTTACCACATCCAAGACCAGTGATCCGAGGTCGTAGAATAGGCGACCCTGCTTGCAAGCCCACCCCAGACCACGTACATCGACACACCTTTCTCTCAGAGATATCGGGATGGTAGGAGCGAAAGAGAAAGAAAAAGGGTCACCTACCTAGCGTTTATATTGCAAAGCAAACAGGAGCGTCTGCTTCCATGCTTGCTTGGGGGTTCCACGGGAAAGTCTTTCAAAAGCCTAGTGGTAGCTTTGACCTAGGCAGACCCTGCCTCATAAGGAGAACCTTTCTTTCATTATCTTATAAGTTTTTAAGTGAGCCTAACCATTCGGAGGTCATAAGGGACTGAGATCTTGATTTGGGTTAAAGTTTTTCCTCCTCTTTCTATGTCCCCTCCTTCCTGCCATTAGATTTTAATTGTTTTCCCCGACTAGCACAAAGTCTGGCTATTATCTTCTTCTGTATGTTTGAGTGCAGTTGTGTACTTTGTATTTGTTGCTGCTAGTGGAGATGGTGGCGACGGATGGTGGTGATGGTGGATGGTGTTATGTAGGAGGGTAGATGGTGATAATGGATGTTGTTTGTGGATGGTGGTGGTGGTTGTGAGTGGTGAGGATGTGTTTGTTGTAATCCTTAAAATGTCGTTGTTATAACGGCTACTTCGATATAACAGTATTGTTGTTAGGCCATTAAAGACACGACTATCTAAGAACGTCTACTTCCTACTCTCTCCTTATATTGACCGATGCCACCTTATTTATAGCGACTAGAATATACCTCTCGTCACGTGGGAGGGGTGTACCATTAATACTAATATCGCTACATCTCTCATTTTAAGTTTTTTTTTCTTAGGAAGTATAATTTTATTTCTTTTAATAACAGTAATTTTTATATCACTCCACCTCCCTTCTTTGAGTTTTTTTTCTTAGTTACACATTTAATATTTTTTTCCGTTTAGCATCCACATCGAGGACGTCCACAAATTTTTTCTTACGCATGTTCGCCTGGGTTCAATCGCCTGTAATGGCGTCGGTACTTGAAAAGTGTCATATAACCATTCCAATAGTTCTTCCGGTCTCTTGGGTTCGCTGTCAACTAATCTTATTTTCAGGTGGTTCATGTGTCTCATGTATACGCCTTTTCTACTTTTTACCAAGTATAGCATTTTTACTATGCGCTTCGTAACCACGCCATCTTCCCGCTCTTATATGTCCTCACAAATACCTTTTCACAAATTTTTTAAAATCTTGCTGTATTTTCCCTTGCAATTTTTCTTCTCTTGCCCGGTAGCAATTTATCGAAGACTGATTTTTACTTTCCTCTCAAACATCAGCTCCGATGGTAACATGCCTGCTGGTGTATTTGGATCTGGTATCGCACGGTACCAAATTGTTGTAGAGTTACCTCATCCGTGACTTCCTTATTCGACTTTCTTAGGGCTGTCTTAAACGTATCGACAAAGCATTCTGCTTGTCCGTTATAGCGCAGTAGTTATATGTTCAACCGCGAACATTTTACAAAACTTTTTAAATTCAAAAGACACCAATTGTGTTCCATTGTCAAACACTATCGCGTCTGGGATACCAAATCTTGCAAACAGCTCATGTAAAAAAGATTGTCGCAGTTGAGGAGGTTGGTTCTTTACACTTACAAATTTCTGTCCATTTAGAGAAACTATCAACTACCACTAAGTAGTATGAACCAGCGAAATCAACGTGTTGTCTCGACCACGGAACCTCTACTTTTGGCCAAGGTTCAATTTTTATCGTAGGTAATTTTGTCGCTAGAGTACATCCTCTACACCCTTTCGCTAAATTTTCGATTTCTCTATCCTTTTTGGCCAGTACACACAGCTACGCATTAAAGTTTTCATCCTCGAAATGCCAGGATATCCAACATAAAATTCACTCCACATTTTCTTTTGTAGTGTTTCAGGTATCACTACTCCCTGTGCATACATCGGTACACCATCACATATTAATAATTGCTTCTACTATTGTTCTAGTAGCTGTAGCTGCTGCTGTTGTTGCAGTTTTTGTAACTCGAGCAAACCGGTCCAAAAATTTTCCATAATTTTACGATTTTTTCCCCGTAAAATTCGCACAAAAAACGTTTGTGAGTTTCGTAAGTCCTTGTGAGTTTGTTAATTCCTCGTCACCACTGTTGTAACCTATGTCACTAATGTTGTATTCCTTAAAGTACCGAATTATTACAACGTCCACTTCGGTATAGTAGTATAGTTGCTGGACCAGAAAAGACACGACTAAGAACGTCTACTTCGTACCCTCCCCTTATACCGACCGACGTCACCTAATTTATGGTGACTAGCATATACCACACGTCACTATTATCCCCTGAACAACGTTGTTGTTGGATCGGTAATACTTGTGGAGTGGTTTTATCGTTTACACTGGAGTAATTTGTATATGTTTTTATTTATTCCTTTATAATTTTTATTTTGATTTCTTTATTCATTGCAAGATGAGGTTGCTGAATCGGAAAGCACCGATTTGGACGGGGACAGTGGTATGCTTTCGTGTGTATGAGTGTCTGTTTTTGTGCATGTTGGATGGAGAGATGAAGAGAGAGAGAGAGGAAGACAAAGAGGGAGAGAGAAAGAGGGAGAGGGAGAGAGAAAGAGGGAGAGGGAGAGAGAGAGAGATTGTGCGTGTGTGTGTTTGATTGGGATTTCCCTTAGGTGGTGGCTTTAGCTGCTGAAAGTGTCGTTGCTGCTGTGGCTGCTTTTCATGTTGCTGCTGCTTGTAGCCCTGTTGCGGATGTTCTTACCATTGCAAATATCGGTGCTGCCACTGATGTTATTATTGGTGTTGGTGTGTCTTATTGTTACTTTTCTTTATTTCAATTTGCTCTTGTTACTGTTGCTGTTGTGCTTTTTACCACTTGTTGCAGTGATGTTTTGGCAGTAGTAGGGGTTCTCTCTTTCCTCTCGTTCTCTTGTGTTTGTGGGGGAAGAAATCCTTGAGGTGGTTGTTGGCCTCATATACAAGGCATCTGTTTTTTCCGCCTTCCACAACCATATCCAGCTCCTCCCAATTCAGGGAGATAGCATCTGCGATTTTTCCAGACCTCTGGTTTTATATGTAGGAGTGTTTCCAAGTTGGCTCCAGAAAATATCTACTCCGCTCCTTGGACATCAAGTGGCGCATCATTCAAGATACAAGGCTCCAAATGTCGTATCCTGGTAGGATATTTTGAATTTTTATTCGGGCTGTACTTCAACCCAAGTGATGCAGATCGTGTGCGTCCGTCTTGACTAGGATATATACTAAATGTCCTTCCACATATTTTAAAGGACCCTTTTCACCAGAACATTTGATGCCGTCTCCAGGCAACGGCTTCTCTCAGAGCTGAACATGTGGCATACGGTTCTTCTTAACACATCGTTTGTGAAGTCTTCTGAGAGTTCTTTTAATGCCTTCCTCCTCTCAAACTTTCTATAACGTGCCACCTGCTCTAACCTACGCTGCTTGTCTTCTAGGGAGAGTTAGAACAGTTCTTTTTGTTTTACTACATTTGCGAAAGAGGGTTTGCAGTCATTGATGTTTGGTGAATTGCTGTTGTTGTTGTTATAGTTGTTGTTAACAACTATTGAAACTGAGACTTACATAACTTAAGAAAAGGCGTCCACCGCCAATAATAATAATAATAATAATAATAATAATAATAATAATAATAATAATAATAACAGAAAAAAGATGGTATAGGCACACACCAGAAAAGGTCACAGAAAACGAGAAAGCAACCATACTCTGGGATATGCCAATACACACAGATAGAGAAATTAAGGCCAACAGGCCAGATATAGTTGTCAGAGATCATGAAGGAAAAAATGCTTTCTAATTGATGTATCAGTACCAACAGATGACAACGTGTCTCTAAAAGAAGTGGAGAAACTTTTAAAATACAAAGATCTAGAAATAGAGGCAACTCGAATGTGGAATCTAAAAACAGAAACAATTCCTATCTTAGTAGGAACATTAGGTATGATAAAAAATATTCAGACAAATACATAATAAAAACATCAGGACTTACACATACATATAACATGCGAAAATTGCACTACTGGGCACGCACTGCACACATCCTACGCAAAAAACTTTCAATACAGTAACCATCAGAGCATCACAACAAATCACAGCACATGCACAAGGCACACAGAGCTGTGCTCGGTAGTGAAGTGAAAGCACGCTATAAAAATAAAACTACTGAATAATAATAATGATAATAATAATGATAATAATAATACGAAGAAGAAGGAGAAGGTGGGTCTAACTATGGCCTTGATCGATTACTGAAGGGCTAATGATAGTATTCTCCACACATAGATCTTAGAAATATTAACCACGAACATGTTAGCACCAATAATCATAAAATATATAAAACATTCCACGAATAAATGGCAGACAGTGTTACAGATGCAGACGAAAGAGTGACTTTTAAAAACCAAGGCTATCCCCATTAGAAGAAGAATATTCCCGGAAAACACACTCTCACCACTCCTTTTCTGCTAGGCACTGACACCTTTATCTTATATGTTAATCAGAATTGGATGTGGATACAACTGTTACGGCAAAACAGTCAGCCACCTCTTATATGGTTCAAAACTGTACGCTACAAATGATAAACAGCTAGAAACATTACTACAGATAGTTCGTGGATTTACTAAAGAAATAAACATGAAATTTGGCTTAGAAAAATGTGCAAAAGCAACTTTGAAAAGAGGAAAACTAGTTAAGACTAGCAACATCACACTAAATGAAACAAATGAAATAAGAGAATTAGACCAAAGCCAGACATACAAATACTCAGGAATCAATGAACTAGATACAACACGCACAAATAAAAGAGAAAATAAAAAAAAGAATACTATAGATGAGTTAGATTGACACTGAAAACACAGCTCAATGCGAAAAACAAGATAATAGCTATCAACACTCTAGCCGTCCCAGTTAGAGCTACAATTTCCTTAACTGGACTGTAAAGGAACTAACCAAAATAGAAAGGAAGACAAGAAATATAATGACAGGATTTGGGATGCGCCACCCAAAGTATGGAAGGTAGTAGCGGCATTATACAGCTAGAAAACTATTACAAAATAACCACCATAGGACTACAAAAATACCTACTTCAGAAGCGAGGAAACCTAATACAAATAGCCACAAAACACGAAAAAACTCCCAGTTTTCAGGCTTTAAAGGAAACTGACGAATACAAAAAAGAAGTCATAGTACCTAACAGCTATGAAGAAAAAAAAGAAACAAAAAAAAGCTGTAAAACAACTGAAATCTGAACGGAAACTGGAACAGCAACGTATCAGGATAAAACGATGGCAAGAAAAATACCTCATGGCAAATACTGGATGAAGCAAAACGCAAAACAATCAGACAGAGCAAAATCCCAACAATGGTTGAGAAGCTCAGGACTCAAAGCAGAGTCTGAAGGATTTTTAATTGCAGCACAAGACCAAAGCCTCCCCACCAGAAATTACCAAAACCATATAATGAAATGAAACATAACAAGTAACTGCAGAATACGTGGAGATGGACAAGAAACAATAAACCATATTGTCTCTGGTTGCCCCGTCCTAGCTAAGAAGGAATATGTTCATAGACAAGACAGAGTTGGGATCTACATACACTGGAAGCTATGCCAACACTATGGAATAACAACAGAAAAAAGATGGTATAGGCACATGCCAGAAAAGGTCACAGAAAATGAGAAAATAACCATACTATGGAATATGCCAAAACACACAGATAGAGAAATTAAGGCCAATATGCCGGATATAGTTGTCAGAGATGACTAAGAAAAAAATGGTATCTAATCGATGCTCCAATACTAACAGATGACAACCTTTATCTAAAAGAAATGGAAAAACTTTCAAAATAGAGGCAACTTGAATGTGGAGTCTAAAAAGAGAAACAATTCCTATCATAGTAGGTGCATTAGCTATGAAAAAAATATTCAGACAAATACATAACAAAAACACAAGGACTAATAAGTATATATAACATACAGAAAATGTCACTACTAGGCACCGCACACATCCTACGTAAAACACTTTCAGTACAGTAACAATAAGAGCATTACAACAAAATACAGCACATACCCAAGGCACACAGAGCTGCGCTCGGTAGTGAAGTGAAAGCACGATATAAACATAAGACTACTGAATAATAATAATAATAATAATAATAATAATAATAATAATAATAATGATCCTTTCTGCTAAAGGCACTAGGTTTGAAATTTTAGGGAGGAACAATATTTACTCTTTTTACTCTTTTACTTGTTTCAGTCATTTTGACTGCGGCCATGCTGGAGCACCGCCTTTAGTCGAGCAAATCGACCCCGGGAATTATTCTTTGTAAGCCCAGTACTTATTCTATCGGTCTCTTTTGCCGAACCGCTGAGTGACGGGGACGTAAACACACAAGCATCGGTTGTCAAGCAATGCTAGGGGGGCCAAATACAGACACACAAACACACACATACATATATATATATACGACAGGCTTCTTTTCAGTTTCCGTCTACCAAATCCACTCACAAGGCATTGGTCAGCCCGGGGCTATAGCAGAAGACACTTGCCCAAGATGCCACGCAGTGGGACTGAACCCGGAACCATGTGGTTGGTTAGCAAGCTACTTACCACACAGGCACTCCTGCGCCTATATACGAACATTGCTAGTATTATTACATCTTCTCCTCTTACCCTCCCTCTCTATCTTTGTTTGTCTGTCTGTCTGTCTGTCCGTCTCTCTCTCTCTCTCTCTCTCCTCTCTCTCTCTCTCTCTCTCTCTCTCTCTATATATATATATATATATATATATATATATATATTATATATATATATTACTCACACATAATTTATCATATATACTATATTTACAACATATCTGAATGACACAAATGCTTTATCTGTTCAAATTATATCCTTACAACTTAATAGCAGAGAAACGTCCAAATACGTACTTTTATATTGTGAAGACGTCATAGTTCTAAGAACAAATCGGAATGCGATTTTATCCAACTCTATTAATCTTTTCTTTCCTTCTATTGTCGAAGCATATATAGCATTTGTTTATGTATTATTGATGTATTTACTTCTATTTTTATCATTGTGTTATTCTTTCAAAAATGACTCCTCCCCTCCACAGATACTTGGTAGATTAGTATATATATACATATATATATATATATATATATTATATATATATATATATATATATATAGATAGATAGATAGATAGATAGATAGATAGATAGATAGATAGATAGATAGATAGATAGATAGGTTTAAGAGACAGAACCACCTTCAAGCAACTCAATCCACATTGAACGACATTATCTATGATAGAGATATATAAGATAAAATTTTATGAAAATTAACATCTACAATTCTTATTCTGAATCCTATATTAAATTATATAGACTACGCGCGTTTCATGACAATGTCTATCGGTATTCCTCTCATAGAAGGTCTCGAAATTCAATACCATATCAATCCGACTATACTGCTAATCTTCAGGTCTGGATTATATAGAACTATTTTACTATTTACATCAAATATAAAGACATGACAATCAAAATTATACAACTAGAAATTGTCGAAATAATTTTTCATTACTAAATAAGGAACAAAAATGAGGAATGAAAAATAATAAAAATAGGAAAAAAGAATGTTAACTTATCTTTTTGGTAATTTCCTCGCCACGAATTAATCATGGCTTCCAAGGGAACAACGTATAATCCAACCTTGAGAGCTCCGGTGTAGGGGAGATAATTCTTACTAACATTTAAGAGTTCTTAAAATATGTTTGCTATTTTATATATTTATCGTGTAAGGCAAGTGATAAAAAAAAAACTAGAAGCCGGAAATAAAATTAGCTACAATTTAGTCATAAGTTTTAGATACAATTTATAATCATATTTTATTATTTTAGTATAACTAGAATATATTTTTTCGTTTTTGGATTTGGTTTGCAAGATTCTTTATATGAGTTCGTGTGTTGAAGCATATTCTGTTGTGTATGGGGAGAGTCATTTTCTTTTTGTGCCTTATTATTTAACACACTCCACTTTTTTCTTATTTTTATTTTCCTAAAATTTTCGTTGCGTCTTGCAACCTTTTCAATAGTCTTGAGTCAAAACTATTGAAAAGGTTGCAAGACGCAACGAAAACGCACAATCATATACATATACACACGCATATATATATATACATATATATATATATATATATATATATATATATATATATATATATATATATATATATATATATATATATTATATATATATATTCGAAGGGCTTCTTTCAGTTTCTCTCTACCAAATCCACTCACAAGGCTTTGGTCTGCCCGAGGCTATAGTAGAAGACACTTGACCAGGGTGCCACACAGTAGGACTGAACCCGGAACCATGTGGTTGGCAAATAACCACACAGCCACTCTGAGGATATTTTTATCCAATACATTAAGTACCATAGACCCCGGCTTCTTCAGCTATGGTATGCTTCATGCGGATGGTACTCTTTGGTATTTTCTCTACACGATATTTCACGATATACATGCAAAAATAAAATTCAGGACAAATCCTGCTGGAAATGAATTAACATTTCACCTTGTTTCCGAAAAAATAAATATTAGATTCATACAAAAAAAAAAGGAAGGAGCCAATTTCGATGCTTTCCAGTGCTTCCCATTCGCCAAAATATGCGATCTTCTACTTTGGATATAAAACATTAATATAATATTTCAATTGTGTATTTAGGCGGTTGTTCTGATCTGACATTGTAATGTACGTGAAGGTGCTCTGTAGGTACTGCTTCTGTTGGCATTTAATTAAAAGAAGAAGTTTCTATTTGTTTAAGTCAACATTTTAGTTTTTACTCCTATGTAATAAGAAATGTATTTTGCATTCTTATTACGATGATATAACCATAATGAGGAAAGTCAAATGTTCTCTTACTGACGCTTAAATTTATGATTTGTCTCTGATTGTTTAGAAATTAATAAAATCATAAATTTTATGGTTGTTTAAAATGGTTCGTATTAATAGTTCCTGTTTTCTTTTTTTTTTTTCATGTCTGGTTATAGAACAACACCAGTTGATAGAAATAAGAAACGTGAAGTTTGTGGTTTTTCAAAATGTCGAGTTACCTTCATACAAAAGAGGATTCGCAAGTTTCGTATGAGACGATTCCTGAAAGATTGCGTAAGAGAGCTGAAAAATATCCAGACAGAGTAACAATTGTTTGCTATGATGCAGAATTCAAAAGGCACCAAATAACCATGTAAGTATATGCAAAAGTGAATGAAATATTTGAACCCAAAATACGAAGTCTGATTAGTAAGTATACAAATTGTTGCCATAGTAATAAAGGTAAAGCATACAGAGGATAGTGCACATGCACAGCAAAGTTCTGTGCTAAGTAACTTTACTCTGCGTTCTTCAGCTTCGTTTCTATGGCAAGACTTGATACTTATTGATCAGGCAACGCATGACAGAGCAGGTGACGTGCGACGTTCATTGTACTTGTGTTTGTATGCCAATATATTTTCTTTTGTGTAGAAGCACAAACATTCATACACGAGTGACGTATTTTCCTCTGTCACCCATCTTAAATGTTTGGCGTACTTAACTTATGGTCTATCAGAAACGGAAATCGATATACATTGTTTATACAGGAGGCTTACTAGTAGAGTATTTGAAGAATCGGAAACAATGCCACGTGGTATTTGTTGCTACTTTCTATTTCTGCATTTAAATCGGATTGAGTTGATTGTCATCCTTCCAAGATTAATAAAAAGTTTCAGTCCCTGGTGGTAGATTTGTAGAACTGGGAAAATGTTGGCTCACATATCTTGCAGGATTTGTTCTGTAAATATGTTTTTGCGTTCCGATTTTGTATCTCGAAACACTCATACATTGGGGCAGACTCCAGATTGAGGATATCTACATCAATTTCTGGGCAGTTTTACTTGCTAGTTCAGTCAATTATCAACAAAATTCTATGAGTCCTCTCAAGGAAATGCAGAAATATTAAATATATATAATCTACTATATTATGAAACTATGGATTTAGGAGCATATATGTTAAATATGTCACTTTACTTTACAGGAAAGAGATGTACGATGGAGCTGTGAAGTTCGCAAAGGCTTTGATGAAACTAGGCATTAAAAAAAGAGACAAGATTGCATTGTGTGTTCCTAACTGTGTAGAATGGATGAGCTACGATATTGGAATCATGATGACGGGAGCATATTCTATGAGATTAATGTTTGGATTAGCAGATCTGAAATCTATTATAAAAGGATGTAGTGCTGTTGTATTTGGATCCAAATCTATTTGGGACAATTTCTTATCCATTGCACAAATAAGCGATAATGGAAAAGTATCTTGCGAAGCGTGTCCAGATTTGAAGTTTGCCATTGATGTGTCCAATACACACAGACCAGCCAATGCTTTATCTGCTGCTAAATTGATGGCAGAAATAAGTGACGATGACGAGGTTGAGTTTCCTTACATTGACCCGGAAGATATTGCATCCATCAATCAGACTTCAGGAAGCACTGGTGTGCCCAAAGGTATCTGTCACAGCCATTTCGAATGCTTAAACTTACCTGATTCAGATTTTAATGAGAGTTTCCGTTTTATCACATTTAGCGGTCGGCCAATGGGATATATTGGAGGATATCCTTTGACTGCGGTAACTAGAGGAACATTGCATGTTAGTGGAGACGTAGAAATGTTGAATGATCCGAAGAACCTCGATTTTGTTATAAAGATATGGCAGAGTGAAGAATGTAACATGGTTGGTGTTGCACCACAAGATGTGAAGCGACTTAGCGACCGCGATTTCAGTGTCCCTATGTTAATGTCAAGTGGAGACATGGTTACCCGGGATACAATAGAAAATGCTTTGAAGCTTACAGGTTATTTCATAGTTGTTTATGGAAGTACTGAATCTTTCACGGTATCGTACAAAGTTTATACTCCAGAAAACATTTCAGAACATCAACAAGGATTGCTCGGGCGACCAGTTGCAGGAACAGAAATCAAAATTGTTGACGAGGAGAAGAGGGTTGTAGATATTGGAAAGACAGGCTATTTGTATTTTCGAAGTAAATGGATAGCAAAAACACATCTGGACGGAACCTCATGCTTAGAAAATGGTTGGTATCCAACATCAGATGTTTGTTACTTAACTGAAGATGGTGACCTCATAATGGTTGGAAGAAGCACTGATTTTATTAAGAAGTGTACTGTAAAATTATCTATTAAACTTATTGAAGATTACATCGGACGTCATCCGAGTGTAGATGCTGTGGTTGTTGTACCAATCCCTGACCAGGCCGTTGGAGAACGTGTATGCGCGTGCGTTACCCTTCGGCCAAATCACGAGTTCAATGAAGAAGAATTGAAAAAGTTTTGTACGGAAACAATGCCGCATCCAGATGACTTTGATTGTGTATCGATGCACCCTGATTATATTTTATATTTTCCTTCATTTCCATTTTTGCCCAGTGGCAAGTTTGACAGAAAGACTATAGCAAGTTTGGCCCTTAAGAAAATAAAAAAATGTAGTAATAAGTAAAAATTACCAAGATTAACAAACGTGTTTTAGATTTCCATGTTTAACATGTTAACGTGCTAAGGTTTCCTTCTAAATAAAAGCGACATGCTTCGTTAAATATATACATTTATATGTGTATGCTTACATACATATATACATTCATACATACATAGATATATATACACACACACACACATACATACATACATACGTTCATACATACATACATACATACATACATACATACACACATATATATATATATGAATATAGGCCCGTAATGTCAAAGACTTATCCAATCTTTCCGTTCATTAAACTAATACACCTGTTCGTTGTACCGTCACCTGTCTTTGTCTTTTGTGTTTTGTACATTTGAACTATGTATTACATACTTTCACCTGCTTATCACAGTTTGATCCTACCTGACTGAACTTCCACCACTTATGGGCCGTCATCTCTCTCTTACCTTTTCCTCGAACCTTAGGTATCTATCCTCATCCACCTAACCATCAACCCAAATGGATTACCATTGGGAGTTTCTACATTTTCCAACTCTACCACCATGGATCTTAGGTGTGTAACGTGTGATATTCGCATTGACCATGTCGGATGAAGCTGTTATGGCGAAACCCGCTCAAGATCTACAAAATTTGCAAAAGGTATATGGAGAGGGGTGTATGTGCCGCACACGAGTGTACAAGTGTTCCAGACGTTTCCAATATGGCCGAAAAAATGTCGATATTGATGAACGTTCTGGGAGACCAGCAGAACTGAGAAAAATATCGCAAATGTGCGTGAAGCTTTGAGGGAAAATCATCGAATCACCATCCATGAGTTATGGGGCGCTGTGTAGATTAGTTACGGTTCAGTTTAGTCCGTTATCACCGACGATTTGGGTATGATACGCGTATCTCCCAAGATTGTGCGAAAACTGTTTTCAGCAGACCAAAAAGACACTCGGGTTTCAGTTGAATAAGATCTCTTTGACTGTGTCGAGAACGATGAAAACTTTTTTGAAAACTTTGCGTAGGCCTTTGAGCAGGTCTCACCAAGCTTTTGGCAAAACTTGATGCAGATTCTCTGCTCAACTTTCTCTATCATGGTCAGAGCGACGATCACACACTACACACTTTCCTTCCAGGAACTGTTGTAAACAGGAACTAAGCTAGTATGTTAAAACTTAGTGCACATGCGCAGCAGAGTTCAAGGTCATTCTGTGCTAAGTAGCTTTATTCTGCGTTCTTCAGCTTCGTTACTATAGCAAGACTTGATACTTATTGATCAGGCAACGCATGACAGAGCAGGTGACGTGCAACGTTCATTGTACCTGTGTTTGTATGCCAATATATTTTCTTGTGTGTAGAAGCATAAACATTCATACTCGAGTCACGCTCATCTTAAATGTTTGGCGTACTTATGGTCTATTAGAAATGGAAATCGATGTACATTGTTTATAAAGGAGGCTTACTGGTAGAGAAGTTGAAGCATCGGAAACAATGCCTCGTGGTATTTGCTGCTACTTTCTGTTTCTGAATTTAAATCGGATTGAGTTGATTGTCATCCTTCCAAGATTAGTAAAAAGTTTCAGTCCCTCGTGGTAGATTTGTAGAACTGGGAAAATGTTGGCTCACATATCTTACAGGATTTGTTCTGTAAATATGTTTTTGCGTTCCGATTTTGTATCTCGAAACACTCTACTTGGCCGTAGATTTAATCCTCCAAATGGTATCACTATCTGGCATCTTAGATGTCTGTAGCAGAGTCCGTTATTGTTCATACATTGAGGCAGACTCCAGATTGAGGATATCTACACCAATTTCTGGGCAGTTTTGCTTGCTAGATCAGTCAATTATCAACAAAATTCTCTGAGTCCTCTCAAGGAAATGCAAAAATGTTAAATATATATAATCTACTATATTATGAAACTATGGATTTAGGAGCATATATGTTAAATATGTCACTTTACTTTACAGGAAAGAGATGTACGATGGAGCTGTGAAGTTCGCAAAGGCTTTGATGAAACTAGGCATCGAAAAAGGAGACAAGATTGCATTTTGTGTTCCTAACTGTGTGGAATGGATGAGCTACGATATTGGAATCATGATGACTGGAGCATATTCTATGAGATTAATGTTTGGATTAGCAGATATGAAATCTATTATAAAAGGATGTAGTGCTGTTGTATTTGGATCCAAATCTATTTGGGACAGTTTCTTATCTATTGCACAAATAAGCGATAATGGAAAAGTATCTTGCGAAGCGTGTCCAGATTTGAAGTTTGCCATTGATGTGTCCAATACACACAGACCAGCCAATGCTTTATCTGCTGCTAAATTGATGGCAGAAATAAGTGACGATGACGAAGTTGAGTTTCCTTACATTGACCCAGAAGATATCGCATCCATTAATCAGACTTCAGGAAGCACTGGTGTGCCCAAAAGTATCTGTCACAGCCATTATGAATGCTTAAACTTACCTGATTCAGATTTTAATGAGATTTCTCGTCTTATCAGGTTTAGTGGTCGGCCAATGGGATATATTGTAGGATATCCTTTGTATGTGTTAACCAGAGGATCATTGCATGTCAGTGGAGACGTAGAAATGTTGAATGATCCGAAGAACCTCGATTTTGTTATAAAGATATGGCAGAGTGAAGAATGTAACATGGTTAATGTTGCACCACAAGATGTGAAGCGACTTAGCGACCGCGATTTCCGTGTCAATATGATAACGTCAGGTGGAGACATGATTACCCGAGAAACAATAGAACATGCCTTGAAGGTTGCAGATTCATTCTGTGTTGCCTATGGAAGTACTGAATCTATTTTGGTATCTTTCAAAGTGTTTACTCTAGAAAACATTTCAGAACATCAACAAGGAATGCTCGGGCGACCAATTGCAGGAACGGAAATCAAAATTGTTGACGAGGAGAAGAGGGTCGTGGATATTGGAAAGACAGGCTATTTGTATTTTCGAAGTAAACATATAGCAAAAACATATCTGGATGGTACTTCGTGTTTAGAAAATGGTTGGTATCCAACATTAGATATTTGTTATTTAACTGAAGATGGTGATCTCATAATGGTTGGAAGAAGCACAGATTTTATTAAGAAGTGTACAGTAAAGTTATCAATTAAACTTATTGAAGATTACATCGGACGTCATCCGAGTGTAGATGCTGTGGTTGTTGTACCAATCCCTGACCAGGCAGTTGGAGAACGTGTATGCGCGTGCGTTACCGTTCGGCCAAATCACGAGTTCAATGAAGAAGAACTGAAAAAGTTTTGTACGGAAACAATGCCGAATCCAGATAACTTTGATTGTGTATCGATGAACCCTGATTATATTTTATATTTTCCTTCATTTCCACTTTTGGCCAGTGGCAAGTTTGACAGAAAGACTATAAAATGTTTGGCCCTTAAGAAGATATAAAAAATGTAGTAATAAGTAAATATAAATTACCAAGATTAACAGACGTGTTTTAGTTTTCCATGTTTAACATGTTAACGTGGTATGGTTTCCTTCTAAATAAAGGCGACATGCATCGTTAAATATATACATTTATATGTGTGTCTGCTTAAATACATATATACATTCATACATACATAGATATATACACACATACATACATACATACATAGATACATACATATATATATATATATAAATATGAATATAGGCCCGTAATGTCAAAGACTTATCCAATCTTTCCGTGCATTAAAGTAATACACCTGTTCGTTGTTCCGTCACCTGTCTTTGTCTTTTGTTTTTTGTAAGTTTGAACTGTGTATTGCTTACTGTCACGGAAGCAATGTCTCGTGGTATTTGTTGCTACTTTCTGTTTCTGAATTCAAATTCGATTGAGTTGATTATCATCCTTCCAAGATTAGTAAAAAGTTTCAGTCCCTCGTGGTAGATTTGTAGAACTGGGAAAATGTTGGCTCACATATCTTGCAGGATTTGTTTCTGTAAATATATTTTTGCGTTCCGATTTTGTATCACGAAACACTCTACTTGACCGTAGATTTAATCCTGAAACAGGTATCACCATCTGGCATCTTAGGTCTCTGTAGCAGAGTCCGCTCTTGTGCATACATTGGGTCACTCTCCGGATTGAGGATATCTACACCAATTTCTGGGCAGTTTTGCTTGCTAGATCAGTCAATTATCAACAAAATTCTCTGAGTCCTCTCAAGGAAATGCAGAAATATTAAGTATATATAATCTGCTATATTATGCAACTATGTACTTAGGAGCATATATGTTAAATATACTACTTTTCTTTACAGGAAAGAGATGTACGATGGAGCTGTGAAGTTCGCAAAGGCTTTGATGAAACTAGGCATTGAAAAAGGAGACAAGATTGCATTTTGTGTTCCTAACTGTGTAGAATGGATGAGTTACGATATTGGAATCATGATGACTGGAGCATATTCTATGAGATTAATGTTTGGATTAGCAGATATGAAATCTATTACAAAAGGATGTAGTGCTGTTGTATTTGGATCCAAATCTATTTGGGACAGTTTCTTATCCATTGCACAAATAAGCGATAATGGAAAAGTATCTTGCGAAGTGTGTCCAGATTTGAAGTTTGCCATTGATGTGTCCAATACACACAGACCAGCCAATGCTTTATCTGCTGCTAAATTGATGGCAGAAATAAGTGACGATGACGAGGTTGAGTTTCCTTACATTGACCCAGAAGATATTGCATCCATTAATCAGACTTCAGGAAGCACTGGTGTGCCCAAAGGTATCTGTCACAGCCATTTTGGATATGTAAACTTACCTGATTCAGATTTTAATGAGAGTTCTCGTCTTATCATGTTTAGTGGTCGGCCAATGGGATATATTGGAGGATATCCTTCGAATGTGGTAACCAGAGGATCATTGCATGTTAGTGGAGACGTAGAAATGTTGAATGATCCGAAGAACCTCGATTTTGTTATAAAGATATGGCAGAGTGAAGAATGTAACATGGTTGGAGTTGCACCCCAAGATGTGAAGCGACTTAGCGACCGCGATTTCCGTCTCAATATGCTAATATCAGGTGGAGACATGATTACCCGAGAAACAATAGAACATGCCTTGAAGGTTGCAGATTCCTTCTTAGTTGGCTATGGAAGTACTGAATCTATTTTCGTATCTTACAAAGTGTTTACTCTAGAAAACATTTCAGAACATCGACAAGGAATGCTCGGGCGACCAGCTGCAGGAACAGAAATCAAAATTGTTGACGAGGAGAAGAGAGTTGTGGATACTGGAAAGACAGGCTATTTGTATTTTCGAAGCAAATATATAGCAAAAACATATCTGGATGGTACTTCATGTTTAGAAAATGGTTGGTATCCAACATCAGATATTTGTTACTTAACTGAAGATGGTCATCTCATAATGGTTGGAAGAAGCACAGATCTTATTAAGAAGTGTACAGTAAAGCTATCTATTAAACTTATTGAAGATTACATCGGACGTCATCCGAGTGTAGATGCTGTGGTTGTTGTACCAATCCCTGACCAGGCCGTTGGAGAACGTGTATGCGCGTGCGTTACCCTTCTGCCAAATCACGAGTTCAAAGAAGAAGAATTGAAAAAGTTTTGCACGGAAACAATGCCGGATCCAGATAACTTTGATTGTGTTTCGATGCACCCTGATTATATTTTATATTTTCCTTCATTTCCACTTTTGGCCAGTGGCAAGTTTGACAGAAAGACTATAGCAAGTTTGGCCCTTAAGAAAATAAAAAACATGTAGTAATAATTAAATTAATTTACCAAGATTAACAAACGTGTATTATAGTTTTCCATGTTTAACATGGCACAAATAAACGATAATGGAAAAGTATGTTGCGAAGCGTGTCCTGATTTGAAGTTTGCCATTGATGTGTCCAATACACACAGACCAGCTAATGCTTTATCTGCTGCTAAATTGATGGCAGAAATAAGTGACGATGACGCAGTTGAGTTTCCTAACATTGACCCAGAAGATATTGCATCCATCAATCAGAAGATGTTAACGTGCTACGCTTTCCTTCTGAATAAAGGCGACATGCTTCGTTAAATATAGATTTATATGTGTGTATGCTTACATACATATATACATTCATACATACATAGATATATAGACATACATATACACATACATATATACATACATACCGAGATACTCACATACATACCTAGGTACACACATACATACATACATACATACATACATACATACATACATACATACATACATACGTACATACATACATACATACATACATATATATATATATATGAACATAGGCCCGTAATGTCAAAGACTTATCCAATCTTTCCATGCATTAAAGTAATACACCTGTTTGTTGTTCCGTCATCTGTCTTTGTCTTTTGTTTTCTGTACGTTTGAACTATGTATTACTTACTGTCACGGAAGCAATATCTCGTGGTATTTGTTGCTACTTTCTGTTTCTGAATTCAAATCCGATTGAGTTGATTATCATCCTTCCAAGATTAGTAAAAGGTTTCAGTCCCTGGTGGTAGATTTGTAGAACTGGGAAAATGTTGGCTCACATATCTTGCAGGATTTCTTCTGTAAATATATTTTTGCGTTCTTATTTTGTATCTCGAAACACTCTACTTGACCGTAGATTTAATCCTGAAACAGGTATCACCATCTGGCATCTTAGATGTCTGTAGCAGAGTCCGTTATTGTGCATACATTGGGGCAGACTCCAGATTGAGGATATCTACATCAATTTCTGGTTAGTTTTGCTTGCTAGATCAGTCAATTATCAACAAAGATGCTCTGAGTCCTCTCAAGGAAATGCAGAAATATTAAGTATATACAATATACTATATTATGAAACTATGTACTTAGGAGCATATATGTTAAATATACTACTTTTCTTTACAAGAAAGAGATGTACGATGGAGCTGTGAAGTTCGCAAAGTCTTTGATGAAATTAGGCATTGAAAAAGGAGACAAGATTGCATTTTGTGTTCCTAACTGTGTAGAATGGATGAGCTACGATATTGGAATCATGATGACGGGAGCATATTCTATAAGATTAATGTTTGGATTAGCAGATATGAAATCTATTATAAAAGGATGCAGTGCTGTTGTATTTGTTTCCAAATCTATTTGGGACAGTTTCTTATCCATTGCACAAATAAGCGATAATGGAAAAGTATCTTGCGAAGCGTGTCCAGATTTGAAGTTTGCCATTGATGTGTCCAATACACACAGACCAGCCAATGCTTTATCTGCTGCTAAATTGATGGCAGAAATAAGTGACGATGACGAGGTTGAGTTTCCTTACATTGACCCAGAAGATATTGCATCCATCAATCAGACTTCAGGAAGCACTGGTGTGCCCAAAGGTATCTGTCACAGCCATTTTGAATGCTTAATCTCACCTGATTCAGATTTTAATGAGAGTTCTCGTCTTATCATGTTTAGTGGTCGGCCAATGGGATATATTGGAGGATATCTCCTGAATGTGGTAACTAGAGGATCATTGCATGTCAGCGAGACGTAGAAATGTTGAATGATCCGAAGAACCTCGATTTTGTTATAAAGATATGGCAGAGTGAAGAATGTAACATGGTTGGTGTTGCACCACAAGATGTGAAGCGACTTAGCGACCGCGATTTCCGTGTCCCTACGTTATTGTCAAGTGGAGACATGATTACCCGGGATACAATAGAAAATGCTTTGAAGGTTGCAGATTCATTCTTAGTTGTTTATGGAAGTACTGAATCTTTCACGGTATCGTACAAAGTGTTTACTCTAGAAAACATTTCAGAACATCAACAAGGAATGCTCGGGCGACCAGTTGCAGGAACGGAAATCAAAATTGTTGACGAGGAGAAGAGAGTTGTGGATATTGGAAAGACAGGCTATTTGTATTTTCGAAGCAAATATATAGCAAAAACATATCTGGATGGCACTTCATGTTTAGAAAATGGTTGGTATCCAACATCAGATGTTTGTTACTTAACTGAAGATGGTGATCTCATAATGGTTGGAAGAAGCACTGATTTTATTAAGAAGTGTACAGTAAAATTATCTATTAAACTTATTGAAGATTACATCGGACGTCATCCGAGTGTAGATGCTGTGGTTGTTGTACCAATCCCTGACCAGGCAGTTGGAGAACGTGTATGCGCCTGCGTTACCCTTCGGCCAGATCACGAATTCAATGAAGTAGAATTGAAAAAGTTTTGTACGGAAACAATGCCGCATCCAGATGTCTTTGATTGTGTATCGATGCACCCTGATTATATTTTATATTTTCCTTCATTTCCACTTTTGGCTAGTGGCAAGTTTGACAAAAAGTCTATAGCAAGTTTGGCCCTTAAGAAAATATCAAAAATGTAGTAATAAGTAAAAATTACCAAGATTAACAAACGTGTATTATAGTTTTCCATGTTTAACATGTTGACGTGCTAAGGTTTCCTTCTGAATATAGGTGACATGCTTCGTTAAAAATATACATTTATATGTGTGTATGCTTACTTACATATATACATTCATACATAGATATATACACATATATATATATATATATATACACATACATATATACATAGATACATACATTTATTCTTACATACATATATAGACACATACATATATACACTCATACATACATACATACATACATACATACATACATACATACATACATACATACATACATACACTCACACACACACATATATTTCATTCGATTAAGACTATAATCTCGAAGGTGATGCCCCTTGAAACAAATAAACGATACAAAATACCACACAGATATGTAAGTATTTGTGTGTGTGTCTGTGTGTGTTTATTCATCAAGAATAGTAGCTGTTAGATCATGTGAACTCAATAAAGCCATCCATACAGTTCACAATGGAAGAGGAAAAAGACCATCAGCTAGCATTCCTGGCCTTATTAATAACACGCACCAAGTATGGATTCAGGACATCCGTATACCGCAAGCCGACTTTCACTGGACGATACCTCAACTTCAACTCCCACCATCCATATAGCGTAAAGAGAGGGATTGCTCAGTGCCTAAAACATCGAGCAAAGAATATAAGTAGCGATCGTGATACCCACTACGAAGAAATGATCAAGCTCAACAACAATCTTTTAAGCAACAACAATCCCAAAAGCATACTCTCCACTCCAATTATGAAGAAAAGAGAAGGTGAAACCAATAAGCTGTCCACAGTCTCTCTGTCCTATGTGAAAGACCTCTCCGAAAAGATACAAAAGATATGCGGCCCATATGACATCAGGAAAGTATTCAAATGTAATACAACACTTCGCAAATATCTCCTTCGAGTAAAACCACCAATAGAAGAGAATATGACTAAGAACTGCGCGTACTCCATCCCATGCAGTTGTGGTAGGTTATACAAAGGCGAAACATGCCGCCCCCTCAAAATAAGGGTAGAGGAACATCACAAAGCTGTGGCACGTGGAGATATTGATAAATCGGGTACAGCTGATCATGTATGGAAAAATGGAGACCACTTCTTCCTGTGGGATGAAGTTAAAATAATAGACAGAGAACACCACTGGAAAATACGAAAACTAAAAGAAGCAGCAAATATGCTAGGACACAACCTCCTAAACAGACCGAGTGCAGATATGAACAGCATATGGGAACCGGTATTAATGAAGGATAAGAGAATATTAGATTAATAATAATAATAATAATAATAATATAATAATAATAATAATAATAATAATAATAATAATAAAATAATAATAATAATAATAATAATAATAATAATAACATCGAAAAATACCTTAGGAATGAGAACCCAGGTTCTAAATTTCCACAAGACACCCGATGAAGGCTGGAGGGTATATCAGCCGAAACGGTGTGTTAACAACAAACAAGATGAGGACAAATATCCGTCAGTTGTAAATAATGTACATAATTCATCATCTCTTAAATATAGAACTGAAGAATAGGATTCACAGTGACTACGAAGTTTCGGCTAGCTAAGCCATCATTGGGTAGTCCAACTCTTCGAAGTCACTATTTTTGTTTAAAAATAACATATTTACACTTTTCAGAATTATGGAGTAACCTTTCAGATTAATGTAAAAATGTTTTCATTACACTTAAATATTAAAATATACATTTACCTATACTTCACCTACACTTTTGAACCATCATGTCATCTGATGTGGCTATTTAAACCGGACAATGTTTTGAAAAGACACCTACATAGATTGTCTATCCAATTTGGGCCACCAAGAGCTGTAGTTAAGTTCTGATGTTTTTAGATCTTAAAATGTCGTTTGAGGCCTCCGTTAGATTTGTAGACCTTCTGGAATAACATATAGGCACTATAGGTGGTGGAAATACTTCTACGAATTCAAAGTGCAGCACAAGCATTTGCTGGTTTGGCGTCACGCTTTTGGCGCCAAGGACATGTAAATAACAATACAAAATTGGCTCTTTACAAATCATTTGTCTTACCATCCCTGCCGTATTCTTTTGAAACGTAGACTTGTTATGAAAGACATTTCATACTGTTAGAACAATTCCACCAAAAATGCTTTCATCGCATTTTAAACATTAAATAGAGTTCTTTTACTCCAAAACAGATGTCCTTGCGTCAGCTGGCATCACCTCAATTAAAGCGATGATTCGGAAAACCCAAATGAGATGGAGTGGCCATATTGTTCGAATGGCGCAAGAACGCACACACACACGCATACATACATATATGCATACATACATACACAACACCTCGTGGACAAATTTTCAAAGGTCTGTCAGGAATTCAGCCTATCAGTCTGAAGAAGACCAAATTGCTGGGCCAAGGTGCTAAGCACCCTTCTCCACCATCACTATCACCATCACCATCAACAACTACAAGCTGGAAGTAGTCCATGAATTCACCTACCATCACTGACGACCTCTCCATGGACCCTGAGATCAAAGGGAGAATTGAACGAGCGTCCTTCATATTTGCCGGGCTCACAAAGAGAGACTAGAAAAATAGAAAACTGGCTGCAAACACTAAGATTGCTGTTTATACGGCGTGCGTTCTTAGTACGCTTCTTTACGGCAGTGAGACATAGAGCCTCTACTCCAGATAGGAGCGGCGTCTTAACGTCTTCCACCTTCGTAATTTGAGACGCATCTCGGATAACAAGTGGACCGACCACATCATCAACACCGAAGTCCTCAGCTGCACCAGGATACCCAGCATTCTCACCCTGCTCCAGCCGTGTCGTCTGCGCTGGCTCGGTCATATACATCGCATGCCTGATGAGAGGATCCCAAAAGACCTCCTGCATGGGAAATTGGTCACCGGCATACGAGCACGAGGACGACCTTATCTTCGTTTCAAAGACGTTTGTAGGAGGGATATGAAGTCACTTGATCTAGACGTCCTGTGATGGGAGGAGGGCCCAAATGATCGCTGATATTGGAGACAAATACTGCGAGGGGATCAAGCGAGCAGAAGACAAAAAGGAAATCGCCATCAAAAACAAAAGGACTTAACGGAAGTATAAACCGGTAGCGCCGTCAGAGAGCTCCTTCAAATGCAGTCGCTGTATGCATGACTGCCATTCTCGTATGTACAGCCACAACAGACGCTGCACCACCATCAGCAGCTGACACGAATTCTTCGGAAGCAGATCCATGGACTCTCGAGACCAACGGATACCTACTATATATATATAAATATATATATATATACGTTTAAATATTTGTTGTGCAAGATTTTTTATGTGAAGTCGTGTGTTGTAACAGATATTGTTATATTTCGGAATGGTCATTATGCCAGTTTAGCCAATAAAAACACACGCACTATATATTTGGTGTTATTTTGCTTCAGTGTTATTTATTTTTTACATTAATCTTAATCTTATTTCGGCCAGAGTTCTTTCGTCACACTCCTGTGACCGCATCAGTGGTCCTTTGTTTTCTTCTTTCTTATTTGTGTCTCTCCTTACTAACCGTCAGCCATTTTGTATTTCTATTGTATGTCTTCATTTGCGCATGCTTATATCTCTATGTGCGTTTATGTTTATTTAGTGTGTGTATGTGGGGGGATGCCTGTAATATTTGTATCTTCTGTTTATATATGTTCATGTAATTTGTATTTTGTTTTTGTTGTTTTTGTTTATTCTTTTTTTATATATATTATATATATATATATATTATATATATATTTATATATATATATATTTATATATATATTTTTATATATATACATATATTTATATATATATATATATTATATATATATATTTATATATATATATATAATATATATATATATATATATATATATATATATAATATATATATATATATATATATATATATAAATATATATATATATATATAAATATATATATATATATATTTTAAAAATATAAATATATGAAAGAATGGAGCTGAACGACGAATTAACAAAATTCCTTTATTTTCGACATATGTTTCGAAGGCTGCATATTCCTAATTGCGAAGGAATAAGGAGTACATTATGCCGCTTTCTCATCAGGAAAAGCAAGGAACTTATGTCAACATCAAAATGCACAAAAAACTTTTAGATGATTGCTCACACGGAGCCCATAGCGATATATATATAACCCCAGAAAGGGATGGTTTGATCGTTTCCAGAAACGGTTTACAATAAAGTGCGTTTCTTTGCATGGAGAGACAGTATCAGCCGATGAAGAAGCCGCTGAGAAGTACCTCGAGATGTTCAAGAAGATCATCGAGGACCAGGGATACAAGCCGGAACAGGTTTTCAATATGGACGAAATGGCTTGTTCTGGAGGAAGATACCTTCGAGAACGTAAGCCAGGAAGGACGAAGCCAGAGTCCCAGGATTTAAGGCACAGAGAGACAGAGTGACGCTAATTATGTGTGGCAATACTGCCACACATAATAAACCAGGATTTATACGCGAATCCAAGGGCCTTCAAAAATAAGAATAAAAAATCTGCTGTCTGTCCACTGAATGCACATCCCCAAGGCCTGGATTACCAAAAGTCTAACTTTGAATTGGTCCCACCAATGCGTCATCCCTGAAGACAAAGAATGCCTCCAAAACGTATGCATGGAATTCAAGGTGTTGCTTGTTATGGATAATGCTGGTGATCACTCTTTCAATTTGAATCACGAGAGAGTCCAAGTCAAGTTCCTGCCTGCCAAAACCACCTTCCACATCCAGCCTATGGATCAGGGCGTGATCCATGCATTCAAAGCATTTTGCACTCGGAAATCTCCAACATTTTGAGGACGCAACGGAATCAAACGAGAATTTCAAGTTAAAGGAGCACTGCTGTAACTTTACGATCGCAACGTGCCTGTTAGTCATCCACGCTGCCCTTAAAGACATGAAAAAAGGAACTCCCATCGCATGCTGGAAGATGTGGCCAGAGTGTATGCCGGACTACGATTTCTGCTCACCTGAAGATATTCGGTATGAGGCTGTCTACAATACATTGAAACTGGCAAAGGTACTTGGTGGCGAACGTTTTGAGGACATCACGCAAGATGAGGTCAACGATCTCATCGATGCCCACTCTGAAACCCTGACAGACGAAGATTTGTTGGAGTTAATGAAGTCTGTCAGTGAAGATGAGAAGGAAGTACCAGTTCCAGAGAAATAGGAGGATGAGGAGGGGCCTGGCAATCGAACGTCTGCCCGACCCTTTCAGAACAGCAAAAGAATTGCAAGGGAAGACGTAAGCATAGGATCCCTATATGCTTCGGTCTCTCCAATTTAAAAAAAATGCCATCGATGCTGCCATGCAGATATATAAAACTCACCTCACCACCACGAAGAAACAACAGCAACTTCCCATCACAATGTTCCTCAAGCCCACCAAGAAGGCCTTCCACGAAGATACGACACCTACTAAAACACCTGAAGAGCTTTAAATCTTCTTTGGTGAGCAGTCATTACCTCCATTATTTTCATCATCATCGTCTTAAATCAATATTATTCATTATTGGTGAATGTAACCGTACATTTTACTTTGTTTTTTATTAAATTAGTATTACATATGATGCCCCAGCATGTCTACAGCTCGTGAGCTGAAACTAGACAAGATAATATATATATATATATATATATATATACATATATTAGGTCATATTTTGACATTTATAGGCATCTTTATGAACTACGTTTAATATTCGCGGTTTTTCATTATTTGCGTGCGGTCTAGGAACATAACTCCTGCGAATACCGGGGGGCTACTGTAATGATAAGTTGAACCTTGTATATAAGTAGTAGTGTGTATAAATGTAGTTTGATTGTCAGTATATATATATATATGGTTATGCATGAAATACTGAATAGAGAATGCTTGAGAAATGATATGTACTTACCTATATAATTCACTTTGAAATGCAGAATTAGCAAATGCTAATGAAATTACCGTTAATAAGATGCCTGTTTGTACCCATGAAACATTTTTCGTCGAATTTCGGCATTTTTCGTCAAATTAAAAACTATATTAATGGGTAGGACCAATATGGTGCAAAAATGACCAGTTTCTGGTAGTGAACCCATGTCGTCATAATTTTTGTGCAAGAGCGTAAAACAATTTATTGGTCTCAACTCATCCTTAACGCATATTCTATTTGTGTATAAAATTTCAAGAAAATCGGTTGAAAACTTTAAAAGTTATGGCAGAAAATAACATTTATACGAGAATTTGCATTGAAATGTCCTATCGATTTTATTCTCAGATTTACACACTTTTTGCAGCTACCTTCAGTTTTTTTAAGCCTTGTAACTGAACCCGGGAGGCTGGGCCTCCAGTGATGCCTCTCCCGATGCACTTAAAGCCAGGAAATCTTTAGGCTGGCTCGGGTAAAATAACACACACACACATATATATATATATATATATATATATATATATATATATATATATATAAAGTTAATCCAAACAAGAAAGCACAAAAAAACACAACAACGCGAGGACGTGGAACAAATATAGTATTATTGGACGCTCAGGAAAGAAGGAGGGTTTAACGTTTCGAGCGGAGCTCTTCGTCGGAAACATAGGAGAAGGAAAGATCCAGAGAAGGGAAGACAGAGGAAAAAAATCGCCAACGGTACACGCGAGGTCACATTATATATATATATATGTGTATATATATATATATATATGTGTGTGTGTGTGTGTGTGTGTGTATCTGTGTATTTTCATTTGTGTTTGTTTCTTCCACTGCTTGACAACTGGTGTTGAATTATTTACGTCCTCGTGACCTAGCGGATCAGCAAAGAGACGGATTGAATAAAAACAGTACTGTTGCTGATTTTATCGACTTCAAGCTAATATCTCAGTATGGTTGCTTTCAAATGACTGAAAAAACTAAAAGATAAAAGCTATAGACATACATACATACATACAAACAAACACATGTGTGTATGTTCAGTTGGTTAGAGGGCGTGGGGTGAGGGTGGAGTCGAAGAGTACAGGGGTGGGGAGTTTACTGTGGTGTTAGTGAATTCAGAATTTACTATCTTGAACATTGATATCGCTGAGATTTCTGTTGGTAGATTAAACTATTATCATCTAAGATATCTGCACTTTCATAATATAATATAGAAATGTAAATAACTTATATCATGAAACTACTTGTTTAGCAACATACATGTTAAATATGTCACTTTTCTTTGCAGGAAAGAGATGTACGATGGAGCTGTGAAATTCGCAAAGGCTCTGATGAAACTAGGCATTGAAAAAGGAGACAAGATTGCATTTTGTGTTCCTAACTGTGTGGAATGGATGAGCTACGATATAGGCATCATGATGACGGGAGCATATTCTATGAGACTGATATTTGGATTAGCAGATATGAAATCTATTATAAAAGGATGCAGTGCTGTTGTATTTGGTTCCAAATCTATCTGGGACAATTTCTTATCCATTGCACAGATAAGCGATAATGGAAAAGTATCTTGCGAAGCGTGTCCTGATTTGAGTTTTGCCATTGATGTGTCTAATACACACAGACCAGCCAATGCTTTATCTGCTGCTAAATTGATGGCAGAAGTAAGCGACGATGTCGCAGTTGAGTTTCCTAACATTGACCCAGAAGATATTGCATCCATCAATCAGACTTCAGGAAGCACTGGTGTGCCCAAAGGTATTTATCACAGCCATTTTGAATACTTAAACAACAAGGATTTAGATTTTAAGGACACTTCTCTTGTCATATTTAGCAGTCGGCCAATGGGATATGGTGGAGGATATCCTTTGTCTGTGCTAACCAGAAGATCATTGCATGTCAGTGGAGATGTAGAAATGTTGAATGATCCGAAGAACCTCGATTTTGTTATAAAGATATGGCAGAGTGAAGAATGTAACATGGTTAATGTTGCACCACAAGATGTGAAGCGACTGAGCGACCGCGATTTCCGTGTCAATATGATAATGTCAGGTGGAGACATCATTACCCGGGATACAATAGAAAATGCTTTGAAGGTTGCAGATTCATTCTTAGTTGTTTATGGAAGTATTGAATCTTTCTACATAACTAATAGAATTTTTACACTAGAAAACATTCCGGAACATCAACAAGGAATTTTGGGTCGACCACTTGAAGGAACGGAAATCAAAATTGTTGACGAGGAGAAGAGAGTTGTGGATATTGGAAAGACAGGCTATTTGTATTTTCGAAGTAAATGGATAGCAAAAACATATCTGGATGGCACCTCATGCTTAGAAAATGGTTGGTATCCAACATCAGATATTTGTTACTTAACTGAAGATGGTGATCTCATAATGGTTGGAAGAAGCACAGATTTTATTAAGAAGTGTACAGTAAAATTATCTATTAAACTTATTGAAGATTACATTGGACGTCATCCGAGTGTAGATGCTGTGGTTGTTTTACCAATCCCTGACCAGGCAGTTGGAGAACGTGTATGCGCGTGCGTTACCGTTCGGCCAAATTACGAGTTCAATGAAGAAGAATTGAAAAAGTTTTGTACGGAAACAATGCCGGATCCAGATGACTTTGATTGTGTATCGATGCACCCTGATTATATTTTATATTTTCCTTCATTTCCACTTTTGGCCAGTGGCAAGTTTAACAAAAAGATTATAAAATGCTTGGCCTATCAGAAAATTAAAGAAATGTAGTAATAAATTAAATTACCAAGATTAACAAACGTGTATTTTAGTTTTCCATGTTTAACATGTTAACGTGCTAAGGTTTCCTTCTAAATAAAGGCGACATGCTTCGTTAAATATATTTATATGTGTATATGCTTACATACATACATACATACATACGTACATGCAAATATTCATACATACATACATACATACATACATACATACATACATACATTCACTCTTATTATCTCCCCTTCACTCAACCTCTTTCTTCGGGTCATTTCATCATGTTGAACAATTAATCTCAACAAACAATTTTTGCTGTTTCCGTTTTTTAGCTGTCTTTCCATTTCTCCCCCTTATCCCTTTCTGCCAAAGACTTCTCCATTGTTCTGGGGCTGCTTGTTGTTCTCTCACCTGTCATTGTCTTTAGTTTTCTGTACATTTGAACAATATATATATATATGTGTGTGCGTGTGTGTGTGTGTGTGTGTGTGAATCTCTGTGCGCATGTGTGTGTGTGATCATTACAACATTCAACTCAATGGTATTTGGTTTTAATTTTCGTATAATTTAATTAATAATGTGATCAACAAAGTACAAAACTGCATTAAGGTTTTTGGCTCGTACCTCTTCCAGCATCCTCCTAACTATGAGAATTTGACCTGATGTAAAGCGGCTCTTCCCGAATACATTTTGATTTTTCCTAAGAACTCTTTCAATTTGAGGTCGGATTCGATTGAGTAGCAATGCATTGTAAATCTTCGCTGCAATTGGTGTTAATGTAATTCCTTTGTGGTTTAAGGCAAGGCCCAGATTCCCTTTTAGCGGAGAAAGGCAGAATACATCCTCCTGTTCAGACTTTTATCTCGCTTTGATGATATACTGAGTTGCACGTTTTGAGAAGAATGTCATTGAAATCGCCAGACTTCAGGAGGGATGTCATCAAATCCTGCAGCCTTTCGGTTTTTGATTTTCCTCAGTTCGACTTCAAGCTCTTATATCGAGAAGGGCCCCTGCTTGATATCCAGGACCTCCTCAACTATACGATGGATGAGCTGGTTTGATGTATTCAGTGATTTCCCAAGAAGGTTTTGAAAATGGTCTTTTCACTTACTCAGTCCCTCCTGTGGGCTAGAGGCTTTCAACGTCTCTTTGGAAGATTTCTCCCGACTACTCACTTCGTTTACTGTCTGCCACGTCAAAGAAGACGCTTTGTTGTCTGCTGCGTTTTTGATTTTGTCGATTTGACTTTGAATGTATTTTTGCTGTTTCATCTGATATAGTACGTCAGGTTCTTTCAGTACCTTCGTTTTTCTGTTTAAGTTTCTTCTCGTAGGATTCTGTTGTACTGTTTGGTTATTTCCTTTATGTTAATTCTTTTTGCAAGCACTGTGTCGCTTTCCCAAGGGGCTCTTCATTTCAATTTTGTTCTCAAAGGGATGCATTTTTCAGCAGCGTCATAAAGACCTTGGACGAAGTTAAGATATGTTAGTTTGGGGTATGATCTTCGATTGAATCTTGTATCGCATGGAAGCGATTTCTGAGTTTGATCGCGAAATCATTTCGGACTTTCTCGTTGTATGTCAGAATATGCCAGTTTTAGGGCGGTCTTGAGGTTGCTTTTATCGTATACCTGAAGCTTAGATGTTATTACTCGATGGTCATATGATACACCAAAGAAAGTGTTGCATGCTTCACAGTTGTGGCAGCTGTTAATCCAATTTATGTTCATGACAAGATAGTATAGCTGAACTTTGAATCCGTTTGGGGAAGTATGGGTCCACTTCTTTCCCGATCGCTTCTGAAAATAAAGTGTTCAGGCATTGAAGTTTGTTTTCTACCAAGAAGTGCTCTAAGTATTCTCCATTTCACTTTGAGGTTTTGATGGAACGAGTATTTATGATGGGGTATTTATCATGGCCTATTGTGCATTCATATCTCCGCCAATGTTGAGGATGTTGTGTTTTCTTATAAATCGTACAAGAGATGATAAATCGCTGACATTTGTTGGGCTGTAGCAGCGGGAGACTTTAGTGGAAGGTTTACCGTTGAAATTGGCAACTATTATTCTAGATGTTATTTTCTCAATGTTGGAGAAGTAAAGAACTTGTGAGTAATGTGTTGCTGTGGACACCAAATCATGGTACCACAGTGGTTGGAAGACCCCGAAAGACCTATATAGAACAGCTTGCAGAACATGCTGGATTCCAAGTTAAAGACCTGAACACATTAATGAAAGATTGGGAGGGATGAAGAGAGGTAGTCAGGCAGTCCCGGGCAATTAGCCTGACTAGATGATGCCGCGATGAAGACAAGAAGAGGTACTGTATAATCTTACGATCTAATTTATTTACGTAAAACTATGTGTTTGTGTACATGTATGCTTATATTCATATATATATATATATATATATATATATATATATATATATATATATATATATATATAGTTGAATATGAGTTTACAATTAAACGAGTTTGATTATTGATAAATTATTTATGAAATTAAATATAATATATATGTTAATATAATCTATATGTTACAATTAAATTATGTATATATATATATATATATACATACATACACACACACATTTATATATATATATATATATATATATATATATATATATATATACATATACATATATATACATATACACACATACATAAATACATACATATAGACACATTATTATAAGAGATATAATATTCTGTTATTTATGAATATAGATTAAGCCTATTCTTTACGAAAACTTATGACCTCAATGGATTCAGAAAATTCATCCAATAAAGAGGAACTTTGTATTACTTTATAACAATTTTATAGTTTAATTAAATTTAGTAAAAACACATTTCGCGGCGAGAACAGAAGACAATTTTTTTCATTCTTTAAGTTGAAAAGATGGTTCTTAGACATAAGAATTTTGTATGTTTCCTCTGTACACAACTCACATCGTTTGTTTGAGATTTTGTATGTTTGGACAAAACTAAGAATTTCTCATTTAAGATTAAATTCAATATTATTATCCTTTAATTCCCATATGAACTTACGTGATCCGGTATTGTTCATTTTTTGTCTACTTTTAAAGCGATGCAAATGATTGGCGACCGTAAGTTTAATTCTATTTACTATTGACCCTATATAGTAGGACTGTTTTCCTTGTGATTCTCCTATGCTTTGGTGAACTAAGTTATCATTCTTACATAAATTTTAAAATTTACAATTGATTTTAACTTTACAGTCACAGGTTTCATTTACATCTCTAAGTATAGATTTATTTGAAATATTATTAGGAAGGAAATTAATATGGGTTATTTCCCTTTCATCAATAAGGTGTGTATGACCGTTAACGTTATTATATTAGGTTTTTGAAATCTTGTTGGTGTTGTGAAGTGTTATTATAAATAACATTACTAATACTGTATAAATTATCCAATTTTTTGTTATTAATAAATGATATAATTCTGAACAGGTTACGAGTTAGACAATAACCAGTCTTAATATATTTATAATTTCGCTATATTTATTATTTCAATCAAAATGTTTGTAAATAGACCTGCATATAGCTTTGGTTAAAATATTAAAAATTTGTTTTGCATATGGAATAATAAACAAAATATTATTAGATTAATTAGGATTATTTTTTGAGTATTTATATTCAGTTTTCGATTTCGTAAATATTATGAGAGAAGTATATGGTTTACTTTTGATATTACTAATTTTACAAGGTTTATCAAGGGTATAAGTACTCAAGTCAATTACAGATTTATTATTTGCGTATTTGTCAGTATAAAAATAATAATTATTTTTAAGCTGCGTATTATTTATTATAGGTTTATAAGGATATTTAATATTTGTTCTTTCTATATTATAGTCTATATTTCTAAGTTGATGTTTATTTATTTCAAGCTTATCGTTACTGCTTATTATTTCATTGTTAGCTATTTTATTAATTCTCTGTTTATTTCTACTCGTAGATTTACTTTTAATCGAATTACTATTATTTCCAGATGTTTCTTGTCGTATGATTAATTCTATCATCTATATTATTATCATTGGATCGATGCTACTTTTTTTTTATCTCTATATCCTGCTTTAGCTAGAGCTATATTATAATAATTTTTATTTTTCATAAAAATCCCTTACTCCGAAGATAAATTTGGTATTCTTTTCCCTATATTAGAAATTAAAGTATTTCGAATCAATCCTGGGTGATTACTTCCGAAATTAATATAGCTTGAATTCGTATTTGATTTGTGGAAGAGTTCATATTTACCAGTTACAAGGTTAAAATTAACATCCAAATTTTAGCTTTCACACGCATAAACTGAAGAATAAAATATAAAACAATTCCATATTTTAGTCTGCTGAAAAGAACGGATTGGCTAGCATGTAATTTCTTAATGTCTTATATTTCCCAGATGATATTTTGCTCATAACTTATAAATGCAGGTCTATTGCGTAAACTTGTCATTTATTGAATGAGTACATTGAAACAAGTGTAGGAATGAATTATTATCAGTTTATTGATAAATAACTATTAAACATTAACTGTCCATTTTCTCCTCTTGATTGAATATGGATTATATGCTTAATATATACCTATTGATTTAGGGAAATTTATTTCCCAAAGATATAAGGCATTGAACTATTGTATTCTTGGATCTAATCACCCCTTTACGAGGTTAATATATCTTCTAATTAGCTTAATGATTTCAATAATTTATATTAAGATTTTTATAATTGTTTTCTTATCTTATATGTATTGAACTATAATGTATGTATGTTATTAAGGTTCTCGTTTTTGTTTAAAAAAAAGTAAACATTCTAATATCCGAAAGCCGATGAACCAACTAAATTGTTTCTCCATTTTCTTATTTGTATTATATATATATATATATATATATATATATATATATATATATATATATATATATAATATATATATATATATATATATGTATGTATGTATGTATGTATGTATGTATATATATATATATATATATATATATATATATATATATATATATAGGGGTAAAATAAGAAAAATCAACGAAAATGCACATTGCAAATAAAAAAGGCTATTTATGACAGGTAACGACAAATATATACATTTGGATTGACTGAGGTTTTAATACGAGCCATAAAAGTCATTATCATGAGATGATTATAAGATGATAATAAAGTAAGAGAACAAAACGGACCATGGTTTACGCAAATCTATTCATCGTTTGAACAACACCGGTTAATACACGGTGTCAGGTCTAATAGTTCCTGAGAACAAAGATTATTTGTAAGGGAGGTAAGTAGTTCTAGATTTAGATATGTGAATGGTGTAGGAAGTGTATAGGGTTTAGTGGTTTCAATTGAAGAGTTAGTGACGTTCTGTATTGAGTTGTGTGTTCATATTTAGTTGGGGGAGAAATTTATTGATGAAAAATGCCTCTTTATTCAACCTTTGTTGCATTGTGGTGTTCTGTGAACATTGGTAAAAGGGAAATATTTGGAAATTGGGATTAAGATTCCTGGCACATCTTTCTATGTGTTCACTCACCTTTAACTGTCTGTATTGTGGGTGACGGATTTGCTCTTTGTGAATGGTGATTCTTTGACGGAGCGAAATTCCTGTTTGTCCAATATAGAGTTTACCACATCCTATGCATGTCATGACATAGATTACATTTGCTGAGGCGCAGGTGAAATTTGATTTGATCTTAAATATTTCTCCTTGTTTGAATTGGAATTCTGAACCCTCCAGAAGGTGGGGGCATGTTCCACAGTTAGAACGTCTACATTTTGTCACTTTTGGCTCAGTTGTTAGTGAGTAAAGTCTAGCGCTGGTTAATATTTTTTTCAGTGACTTCGGTTGCTTTTTGCTTTTTATAATTTTATATGAGCTTAAAATTTCGTTCATTGTTTTGTCTGCTGTGAGGATGGGAAGGTTTTGGGTGATGATGTTGAAGGCTTCGTTGTTTCTGGGGTTATGTGTGATGTACGGGAGTATTTTAAAGTCTTGTTTAGTATTTCGGCTAGTTTTCCTTAACCTTTGTATATCTATTTCCTTAGCTCTTTTGATGCCTTCATTTACTAATGAGATTGGGTAATGTATTATCCTATATTTTGATGGCAAAGTTAGAGTCTTTGGCATTATGCAGTGGCACTTAGTTCTAGCGTTAGTGTAACTCTCAATGTCAAAGTTTGTGAAAGTTCCTCCAGGATTTTCAAGATGCACATTATGGCCTTTTTTCCACGCCTACCCTCTAGGGAATAGAGTCTCAATCTCTTGAGTCTTTCCCAGTAGCTTATATGTTTCGCGTATCTTCGCTGGATTGCTTCAAGTTTATATATTGGGTTGGCAAGAAAGTAATTTCATTTTTCGCAAATAGATAGAGTTACGATTTTTTGTATGACTTTTGTCAAAGCTATGATTGTTTCCTTTTGAGATTTGATTGCCGTTACTTTTAGCTTACTTTAGAAGCAAATTTCGCGTAATTTTGTTTCCAGCCGTTCAGTGTCAATTTTAACATGGAGTGCAAACACGGACATTCTCACCATACTTTGTTTTTTTTATTTCCGCAAAGTCAAGAAATCTGCTGAGGCTCACAAAGAGATATGTGAAGTGTATGGTGTTGATTAATTAACAGAACTCACATGTCAGAAATGGTTTAAAAATTCCGTTCTGGAGATTTTTTACTCAAAGATGATCAACGTTCTGGTCCACCTACTGAAGTTGATGATGACCGAATCAAAGCCATAATTGAATTTGATTCTCATATAACTGCGAGTGATTGCAGAGAGGTTAAGTGTATCACAAACAACGGTTGAAAATCACTTAAAAAGTTCTTGGATGCGTTAAGAGGCTCGATATTTAAGTTCAGTATAAATTGAAAGAGATTCACTTAACACAATGAATCAATATATTCGATATGCATCTCGAATGCAATGAAATCGACCTTTTTTTTTTTAATGAATCATCAGTGGTGGTGAAAAATGGATTGTCTATAATAACTTCAATCGAAAACGATCGTGGTCCAAGCGTAATGAATGAACTAGCACTAACCACATCGAAAGCTAAATTGCATTAAAAAAATCCCATGCTGTCAATTTGGTGGGATTACAAAGTTGTTGTGTATTTTGAGCTGCTTCCAAGGAACCAAACGATAAATTTAGATGTTTGCTGTTAACAACTTTCGCGCTCCCGGTTATTCGCGGAACTAGCAATTGTTCGCGGAAACCACCGCATATTTGCGGAATCGTAAATATCGACCGCAATTTTTTATGGCATTTTTCGTGGCAGTGCATATTTTTTCACACATTTCAATTGTTAATAACAATATACCATATTTTCCGGTTTACTCGACGCCCCTTCGCAGTTGAAGCTTCCTCTCATTTAGAATGGCCGCGCATCACGTCGCTTGATTGTTTTAGATACAGGTACACTGTATCTCTTATTCCTGCTCTCAATCAAAGCTTGCTAATTAGTATAGCGACATCTATCTATGCTTTACACATACACACTCTCTCCCTCTCTCGCTGAATTTGTCTCTCAAAAACAACCTCTCATTGTAATGAAAGTACATATATATATATACTTTATATATGTACTCTCTCTCTCTCTTTCTCTCTCTCTCTCTCTCCTCTCTCTCTCTCTCTCTCTCTCTCTCTCTCTCTCTCTCTCTATATATATATATATATTATATATATATATATATATATATCACCGTGATCACCGTGACCGACCAGGTTATCAGATGTTGCTACACATCGCTGGTCACAATGCGCTGCGCATATTTTTTTAGCCTTCAAATGACGCCACCCTGCTGGCTAAGCGAGCAGGCCAATATATATATATATATATATATATATATATATATATATATATATATATAGGTTACTTGCTGCTCTCTTTCTCTTGGTGTATTATAGATTACTGTATCTAGTGGTAATACAAATTAAAATTTTCAAAACCATGATTATTTTTAATCTCTTCTCAATCTCCCATCGGAGGAGGATTTTGTAGGTATTTTGGTAAAATTGCATCCAGTAGCTATCTCGAGTATTTTGTTGAGTGCTGTGTTTTTTGCAGCGTGTTATTAAAGCTCTAAGATGCCGCCCAAACGCCCTACACTTTCTAAGGCTTCTGGCAGGGAACCTAAGCGCCAGAAAAAGGTTATGACACTCCGTGAGAAGGTATAGCTGCTGCATATTTTCCGGGAAAGTTAAAGTTATGCTGCAGTAGATCGGTATTATGTTGTCAATGAAAACACCATACTCTATATAAAGAAGAATGTGGTGGCGATCAGGAATACCGTAGCAGTAAGTTTCTATGAAAGTGCCAAAAAAGATAACAATAATGAGAAATAAGCACTTCATTAGGATGGAATCTGCCTTGGCATTGTGGATCAAGCACTGGAAGAGGGAAAAATCCCATTGGATGGTAACATCATTCGCGAGAAAGCGCTGAAATTATACCAGCAGTTCGACAGAAAAAACGGAGCAGAAGGCACCGAAGAACCGTAACCAAGACCAATGACAGCACCGGAGCCCGAAGATTTTCAAGCCAGCAAGGAATGGTTTGATAATTTTCAGAAACGATTTACAATAAAGTGCGTTTCCTTGCATGGAGAGACAGCATCAGCCAACGAAGAAACCACTGAGAAGTACCTCGAGACCTTCAAGCAGATCATCGAGGACCAGGGATACAAGCCGGAACAGGTTTTCAATATGGACGAAACTGGCTTGTTCTGGAGGAAGATACATTCCAGAACGTATGTCATGAAGGACGAAGCCAGAGTCCCAGGATTTAAGGCACAGAAGGACAGAGTGACGCTAATTATGTGTGGCTATGCTGATGGCTTCATGATAAAACCAGGATTTATCTACAAGTCCGCGAATCCGAGGGCCTTCCAAAATAAGAATAAAAAATCTGCTGTCTGTCCACTGAATGCACATTCCCAAGGCCTGGATTACCAAAAGTCTAACTTTGAATTGGTCCCACCAATGCGTCATTCCTAAAGACAAGGAATGCCTACAAAACGTATGCATGGAATTCAAGGTGTTGCTTGTTATGGATAATGCTGGTGATCACTCTTTCGATTTGAATCACGAGTGAGTCCAAGTCAAGTTCCTGCCTGCCAAAACCACCTTCCACATCCAGCCTATGGATCAGGGCGTGATCCATGCATTCAAAGCATTTTGCACTCGGAAATCTCCAACATTTTGAGGACGCAACGGAATCAAACGAGAATTTCAAGTTAAAGGAATACTGCTGTAACTTTACGATCGCAACGTGCCTGTTAGTCATCCACGCTGCCCTTAAAGACATGAAAAAAGGAACTCCCATCGCATGCTGGAAGATGTGGCCAGAGTGTATGCCGGACTACGAGAGCTGCTCACCTGAAGATATTCGGTATGAGGCTGTCTACAATACATTGAAACTGGTAAAGGTACTTGGTGGCGAACGTTTTGAGGACATCACGCAAGATGAGGTCAACGACCTCATCGATGCCCACTCTGAAACCCGGCGGACGAAGATTTGTTGGAGTTAATGAGGTATGCCAGTGAAGGAAGTACAAGTTCCAGAGAAATAGGAGGATGGGGAGGGGGCCTGGCAATCGATGGTCTGTCCGACCTTTTCAGGACAGCAAAAGAATTGCGAGGGAAGACGTAAGCATAGGATCCCTATATGCTTCGGTCTCTCCAATTTAAAAAAAATGCCATCGATGCTGCCATGCAGATATATAAAACTCTCCTCACCAACACGAAGAAACAAGAACAGCAACTTCCCATCACAATGTTTCTCAAGACCACGAAGAAGGCCTTCCACGAAGATACGACACCTACTAAAACACCCGAAGAGCTTTAAATCTTCTTTGGTGAGCAGTCATTACCTCCATTATTTTCATCATCATCGTCGTAAATCAATATTATTCATTACTAGCAGTATCGCCCGGCGTCGCTCGGGTTTGTTTCGAACCTTCAGAATTGGAATTTTTGAAGAAAAGCAAAAATTTCACATTATACAGCTTGTTATTCTCTTTAAGTGAACATTTTTCTGGTTGAAATACACCGAAAAATGGCGACACCGCAGTAAAAAAATCGTAAAAAATAGGGATTTTCATAGAAAAAAAGCACCTTTTTGATGTAAATAATTTTTGGTGTTAACTTGGTCCGATTTGGATTTTTTCTTCTACGGAAGGAAGAGCAAGCATTCTATCATACTCTCAACTTTGGTCAACTTGTGCCGCAGGGTCTCGGAGTGTTAGTTGAAGGCTACCAAACCTGCCATACACAGACAACTTCAGCTTCATATATATAGAGACTGGTGAATGTAACCGTACATTTTACTTTGTTTTTTTTTTATTAAATTAGTATTACATATGATATATATATATATATATATATATATCATAAAGTTCAAAATAACTTAAAGAATATTGTTCAGTCAGAAGATAAATTCTACTACCTTAATGTTCTTAAAATTCAAATCGACATCTCTGTCTATATATTTACCCTCTCTACAATGTTATAAATTAATATGAAAATATGTATTAATGGAAAACCTCTATAAATGGCTGATGATTACTCAACATTTTAAAACTGCTGTAATACTTATAATGTTTAACAAAATGATGTAGCGTGAAACGATCGTACCAAATTACCGAAGATATTCTTGTTGCTTATTTTGATTATATATATTGCTAGGATGATCCGGTTCTTGACTGAAGATTGAAGGCTTCGAATGTCCCGTCCGTGTTTTTTGTATCGTCTTCTAAATGTTTTACGTTCATGTCCCAGTTTGTATTTTTCTACATATAATATACATAGCGACGTCCGTACCCTCGTTGGCCTTATGTAAGTACATATTCCTGTAAATTTGGTACGACTCTACACACTGTCTCTCTCTCCTACATTTCTCTGCCTTTCACACTTTTCACTCTACTTTGATCTGTCCCCTTCTCTCTCTCTCTCTCTCTACTTCTCCTCCTTTTCTCTTTTCTCGCCTCTGATTCTTTGGTCTACTCTTCCCCCACTCTCTCACAATTCTCTATCTTTCTCACTTTGCACTCACTAGCCCTCCTTGGCACGCACTCTTTCTTCTCCCCTCTTTAATTCCTTCTTTCTCTCTCTTCTCCCGCCCCCCCCCCTTGTTGCCTTCGTCCCTCTTTCTCTCTCCCTTTGTTTCCTTTGCCCCCTTTCTTTTCTCTCTCTTCTCTCACGTGACCGCTGGTCAAAATCAGCCTTTTGGCCTCCGACCACTGCCGTGAGAACATCTGTTGCCTTCGTCTGCCGATAAAGGCATTTTTCCAAATACGCCAGCTAAACTTGTTGTACTATTTATTAGTCGTAAGACACCCACTGTTTTTGTCCTGTTTTTATCATTATTGTTTTTTGTATTTTATATTCGTGTGGCATCGTCCGTTTTTCTGTCCCTGTTTCGTATACATTCGATCCTTCTTTCAAGAAATCTAATGCTCGTAGATTAGTTTTTCCTTGGGGCTGGCCGGATCGGAGCGATCTCAAGATTAATCAGCTGAAATTGCTAGGATGATCCGGTTCTTGACTGAAGATTGAAGGCTTCGAATGTCCCGTCCGTGTTTTTTGTATCGTCTTCTAAATGTTTTAGTTCATGTCCCAGTTTGTATTTTTCTACATATTATATATATATATATATATATATTATATATATATACACACACATATATGAGGTCATATTTTGACATTATTGGTATTTTTATGAACTACGTCCAATATTCGCAGGTGGTCTAGGAACGTAACTGTACATATATATAAATATGTATATATATATATATATATATATATATATATATATAGATATATATATATATATATATATAATATATATATATATATATAATAATAATAATAATAATAATAATAAAATGAGACAACAAAACCAAGGCTGTGTCAAATTTTCAGGACATCTTAAGAACATGTTCTTGTTACCAAAGAATGCATATATGTATTGTAGTATTTTGTGACAACCATATTCTGTGCGTATATGTATATACAGATACAATACCAATATTCTACTGAACTTTTTAATAATTCCTTCTGGAAACTGTCTTTAACATTTTCTTGAGAATGTATATATATGTTGTAATCTTTTGTGCCCAATATTTTTATGAACTTGTTAAACTTTTTTATGTTCTTAACATGTTCTTGTTACCAAAGCATGTATTGTAGCATTTTGTGACAACCAATAATTAACACAACCAAACTTTTACATGTTACTTTTGACAATCTTTTCTAAAAAGTGAAACCGGTAAAGTAAATAAACATCTTTTAAAATTGCATTTTCAAACCTTCTTTCATATATATATATATATATATACATATATATATATATATATATATATACGTATGTATATAATAGCAGGCAGGTCTCTGTGGTTAAGAACCCGGTTTAGTCTTGATCAAGTGTCTTCTAATGTAGCCCTGGACTTTCCAGTGCTTTGTGAGTGAACTGAGTAGACGGAAACTGTACGGAAGACCTTCAGACCTATCTATCTATCTATCTATCTATCTATCTATCTATCTATCTATCTATCTATCTATCTATCTATCTATCTATCTATCTGCTCAATATCAACTGACTGAAAAAAGAGCACTCAATAGCATGGCTGAGGCTCACTCGGCAAAAGGACACATATATGAATGTGTGTCAATGTGTGTGTGTATGTGTGTGTGTGTGCGTGCGCATGTGCATGTATGCGTGTGTACGTGTGTGCATGTGTATTTTCGTCTGTGTTTGTTTCTTCCACTGCTTGACAACCGGTATTGATATATTTACGTCCTAGTATACTAGCGGATCGGCAAAATGACGGATTGAATAAGAAAAATAACTGTTCCGATTTGATAAACTTCAAGGAAATGCCTCAGTATGGTTGCAGTCCAGTGAGTGAAACAAGCATGAGATAAGAGCTACAGACATACATATATACAGACACACACATGTGTGTATATTCAGTTGATTGCAAAGAGGGTCGAAGTGTACTGTGGTGGTGGTGAATTCAGGATTTACTACCTTGGCCATATATACCACATGATAAAAATCGCTGAGATTTCTCTTGGTAGATTAGACTATTATTTGCACTTTCTTAATATGATATAGAAATGTAAAAAACTACTATATTATGCAACTATGTACTTAGGAGCATATATGTTAAATATGTCACTTTTCTTTGCAGGAAAGAGATGTACGATGGAGCTGTGAAGTTCGCAAAGGCTTTGATGAAACTAGGCATTGAAAAAGGACACAAGATTGCATTTTGTGTTCCTAACTGTGTAGAATGGATGAGCTACGATATTGGAATCATGATGACGGGAGCATATTCTATGCGATTAATGTTTGGATTAGCAGATATGAAATCTATTATAAAAGGATGTAGTGCTGTTGTATTTGGATCCAAATCTATTTGGGACAGTTTCTTATCCATTGCACAAATAAGCGATAATGGAAAAGTATCTAGCGAAGCGTGTCCCGATTTGAGATTTGCCATTGATGTATCCAATACACATGGGCCAGCCAATGCTTTATCTGCTGCTAAATTGATGGCAGAAGTAAGCGACGATGACGAGGTTGAGTTTCCTTACATTGACCCGGAAGATATTGCTTCCATCAATCAGACTTCAGGAAGCACTGGTGTGCCTAAATGTATTTGTCACAGCCATTTTAATTACTTAAACTTGCCAGATTCAGATTTTAAGGAGACTTCTTATTTTACTTCATTTAATAGTCGTCCAATGGGATATATTGGAGGATATCCTTTGTCTGTGCTAACCAGAGGATCAGTGCATGTCGGTGGAGACGTAGAAATGTTGAATGATCCGAAGAACCTCGATTTTGTTATAAAGATATGGCAGAGTGAAGAATGCAACTTAGTTGGTATTTCGCCACAGGATTTGAAACGACTTAGCGATCGCGAATTCCGAGTTAATATGGTAATATCAGGTGGAGATGTGATTACCCGAGATGAAATAGAACATACGTTTAAAATTGCAGATAGTTTCTTAGTTGCTTATGGAAGTACTGAAGCTTTCCTCATATCTCTTCGAATTTTTACCCCAGAAAATATTTCAGAACATCGACAAGGAATGCTCGGGCGACCACCTGCAGGAACAGAAATCAAAATTGTTGACGAGGAGAAGAGAGTTGTGGATATTGGAAAGACAGGCTATTTGTATTTTCGAAGTAAATGGGTAACAAAAACGCATCTGGATGGTACTTCATGCTTAGAAAATGGTTGGTATCCAACATCAGATATTTGTTACTTAACTGAAGATGGTGACCTCATAATGGTTGGAAGAAGCACAGATTTTATTAAGAAGTGTACAGTAAAGCTATCTATTAAACATATTGAAGATTACATCGGACGTCATCCGAGTGTAGATGCTGTGGTTGTTGTGCCAATCCCTGACCAGGCGGTAGGAGAACGTGTATGCGCGTGCGTTACCGTTCGGCCAAATCACGAGTTCAATGAAGAAGAATTGAAAAAGTTTTGTACGGATTCAATGCCGGATCCAGATAACTTTGATTGTGTATCTATGCATCCTGATTACATTTTATATTTTCTCTCATTTCCACTTTTGGCTAGTGGCAAAATTGACAAAAAGGCTATAGCAAGTTTGGCCCTTAAGAAAATAAAAAAAATGTAGTAATAATTAAATTAAATTACCAAGATTAATAAACGTGTATTTTGGTTACTTATGTCTTACTTGTATATCATTAGGTTTTCCTTCTAAATACTAAATAATGGTGACATGCATCGTTAAATATATACATTATGATACAGTTTAGTATCCAGACACACACGCACTCACACGCATATATGTATATCAGGTCTTCCTATAAGTTCTGTCCGAATTTTGAATAAAGAAAACAAGTGATCAAAGGTTATACTTAATTGAAATTTAATCATCAATGTACTTTTCCTGATTATCTATGACTTCCTTCCATCTATTTACAAGCTTTTTAATCCCATCAATGTAAAACTCTTTTGGTTTCAAAGCGAAGAACTCTGAAATGTCAGTTTCGACCTCCTCCTGGCTTGCGAAAGTTATCTCCCCCAAATGATTCTGTAACCTACGAAACAAATGGTTGTTTGAAAGAGCAAGGTCGGGAGAATAAGGTGGATAAAGAATTTTTTTCCCAACCAAGCTCTTCGATCTTCTCTGATGTGATCTTTTCAATGTGGGGTCACGCATTGTTTTGATGAAATATCACTCTTTTTCGATTCACTAAAGCGGGTCTTTTTGTCTTCAAAGCTTGTTTCAAACGCTCTAATTGCTGACATTAGACTTGAGCATTGATTGCTGCATTTGGTGGTAACAATTCAAAGTGAATTACTCCTTTGCAATCCCATCAGATAGAGGGCAGAGCTTTTTTTTCCATGAAGTTTCTCCTCAGTTGTGTTTGAGCCCTTTGCCTTTTACCAATGCAGCAACAATGGTTTCATGCTCAATCTTAGTAATTTGTAGCAGATTCAATAACACAAACATTACAGCTACTTTTATAATACAATATGTGAACGAGATGTCGGGCAAAATACTGTATTGGAACTAATGTTTCAAAGGCAATGGATAAATTCGTCGAGTAAAGGGAGATCATTATTAGCTGATTATCTTAATGGTTATTTCCCTTGTGTTGTATGCGTTACAAAAAACTTAGCTAAGCAAATGATTTTGTGTACATGCCAGACATTAGGAAGATACCATACCGCCGTTGCGCCGATTAACAATAATTTATTGCATTTTTTTCGACCATTTTTACCTATAGACCCCTTTGATTCCTGTTTTAATCAGATGGCCCTTCCTAGCCATTCGATGTTAAAAAAAACCTATTATATTTTTAGAATTAAATATTTATTTCTTTATTACCCTCAAGGGGCTAAACATAGAGGGGACAAACGAGGACAGACAAAGGGAATAAGTCGATTACATCGACTCCAATGCGTGACTGGTACTTATTTAATCGATCTAGATGGATGAAAGGCAAAGTCGACCTTGGCGGAATTTGAACTCAGAACCTAAAGGCAGACGATTCTAGGAATTGAATCAAGGCGGCGAGCTGGCAGAATCGTTAGCACGCTTCATGATATGCTTAGCGGCATTTCATCCGTCACTACATTCTGAGTTCAAATTCCACCGAGGTCGACTTGTATGTATTACGTATGTATGTATGTCCACGTAAGTCCAAATACTTCAATGTATGCTGGGAGATTTTCTTAGCCCGTTTGCCTTCGGATGGTTGATTTCTGTAGTAACTATCAGTGTATTTTGGCGATTTAAACGGGCTAAGAAAATCTCCCAGCATACATTGAAGTATTTGGACTTACGTGGACATACATACATACGTAATACATACATACATACATACATATATACATAGACACACACAGGCATACACTCACGTATATCTCTATATATGTATATATATATATGTATATAATAATAATATTAGGGAGTAAATCCAAACTTACAGGGAAAAATTAGATTAGGATTAAATCTAATTTTACAGTATAAATATAAATTAAATTAGAGATAAAACCACTATTAGGCAAATCAATTAATAATTGTATAAATTTATAATTTTAATTTTTTAACTTTAAATTTAAACAATTTTATATTGATCAATTCTATTTATATGTTTTGGTTTATGTTTTTCACTGTTTGATTTGCCTAATAGTGGTTTTATCTCTAATTTAACTTATATATATGTATATATATATATATATATATATATATATATATATATATATATATATATATATATATATATATATATATATATAAAGTTAATCCAAACAAGAAAGCACAAAAAAACATAACAACGCGAGGACGTGGAACAAATATAGTATTATTGGACGCTCAGGAAAGAAGGAAAGAAGGAGGGTTTAACGTTTCGAGCGGAGCTGTTCGTCGGAAACATAGGAGAAGGAAAGATCCAGAGAAGGGAAGATAGAGGAAAAAAAATCGCCAACGGTACACACGAGGTCACATATATATATATATATATTTCTGTTTGTCTGTCTGTCTGTCTGTCTGTATGTATGTATGTATGTATGTATGTATGTATGTATGTATGTATGTATGTATGTATGTATCTATCTATCTATCTATCTATCTATCTATCTATCTATCTATCTATCTATCTATCTATCTATCTATACGATGGACTCTTCCGTCGTGAAACGATGTATTAATATTCTAGAAATTCCCCCTTTAAAGGGCGAATTGAAATCTTTTGCACTTTTTCTCAGGCAATACATTTATACATTTTTTGAAATTATGACGACGCCCGGTACAAACTCAACAAACTCAACCCGGTACACCTCGGTAAGTTTGTTGATACTGAGTGTTCTATCAGTGTTTTAGCTGGAAGCCATAATTTCAAAAATGCGTAAATAAATTACAGGAGAAAAAGCGCAAAACATCACTTCGCCCTTTAAAGCTGCAATTTATAGACTTGACAGTTCTCCTGGTCTGAAGGTTCAGAGTCGATCGCACACAAAATTCACAAAAAATAACACAATTTATATAAACAAAACTCACGAGAAGAAAAAATATGTCTGTTCGATCGAAATTTGATTCTTTATTAGCCACTAGAGCCGACATGGAGGGACAATGCAGATCAGACAAGAACAATTAGGGGTCTACAAGGGGTTGAATGGGCGGATGGAAAAACAAAAAGAAATAACAAGATAAACATTAATGGTATAATGATATAATGATGAGACAACAAGATGAAATGTTGAGCGTGGAGACCCCACAAGCCACGACCCAGTACTGCTCTCACGCAGGAGACTACGGTAGTACGTTCAAGTTGGCCACATTCATGTTCACCGTTCGCACCACTTACATCCATTTAGTCTTGAACACCCCCAAATCTGAACCTGATACTCCAGAATCTGTCATCAGCATCACGGCAATCAATACAAAGAACACACAATTAGCAAAATTGAGATAAAAATCCTCGCATATCACCTTTCAACGCCACCTCCTCACATTCATGAATTCCTAAAGACACCCAATTAATAAAACTCGATTGTCAATTACACTGGAACAATACAATTAAATATCACTAAACATATTTACCGGAACTTAATTAATAACGTCCCACAAGCCACAAGAAAGGGGAGGATAAGTCCACACCCCTCTTCAATCTCCAAAACTCAACACAAGATACAACGGAAAGGGAAGATATATCCCCTCCCCATCACCAAGTAAGTAATTAAATCTACTCATCATGGTTGCATTCAAACCTGGCAGTGTGTATGTGCGTGGCCTGGGATCGTATTGGAAGCAAGCGCGCTTGTTAAACAATCTCAGGTAATGGGATTTCGATGTCATAGTCACCAGTAAAACCAGGCTGACTGGGTCACAAGCTCTTTCGCCCCTCTCCGATGGTTATGAGATCTACATATCTCCAAGCCAGCCTAGATGAGGCAGAGATATTGAGGTTTTATTCCGGAGAGGCCTGGAGTTAGAAATCAAGTCAATCTTTGTGGACCAAAAAGGCAAGCTGGTCATCCTGGACGCGACACATAGCAATGGCAGCGCCTTCCGACTGGTTGCAGTTTATGCCCCAAACGTCACAGGGCAATCCGACTACTTCAGACGCCTAGAACCTTTCCGTAGGACGTCGCGCACGTTAGTGTTAGTTGGTGACTTTAACACAATGATAGTTGCACGTGTGGATTGTGTTGGCTCAGTTCGAAATAGAAAAGGGAATACTTGCCTCACTAACCTCTCAATCGCTTTCAACTGCCTGACAGGTTTAGAATCGATCACCAGAATGCTCCTATGTGGACATGGACAAACAGCTCCGTGTCTCTCAGATCCTACTTAGAGTATTATTAGGTTAGCTGAGAAATCTAGCGTTAGTTATCCACATTTTCAGATCGTCAGCTATACGGATCACAAGTTTGTGATCTGTAAGCTTGACTTAGATAAATTTTGTGGACAGGGCCCCGGTTAGTGGAAGCTAAACTTGTTGCTCCTGAACGGATTAGAGAATTAGTGAAAAGGGCGTTTGCAGGAGCCATCATCGATAAGTACTTGTGGTACGCCCTAAAAAGCGCCATTAAATGTGAGTCCCGTTGATTTGAGCCACGTGTGTTTTAAATTATGCTCTGGAATTTGTATTGATTGCTTAGATGTGTTCGTTCTATAATTTCCCTTATTCTCCGATTTGACTCTTAAACAAAATAAGACAACGCCAAGGCTGTGTGGAGTTTTCAGAACATTTATAAAGAAAATGTAAGTCTTACAGCTGTTTCTGGGATATTAGAGATATCCCTTCATCAGAGACGATATGAGATGGTTAACTAGGAGAATGAATGAAGAAATAAAATAAAAATAAAAAATAAAAATGTATAAAAATGTTATAGTTGCAGTTCCAATATCCAAGTAAAGTTGTGTGTAGAAGTGGTATAAATGCTTCCTGTTTGGGGTATGTAAATTCCACAGATGGTAAGTGTGGAGACGTAGATTCCATGTGCTGTTCATTCAAAGGGGTCTTGTGGTGTGAATGAAAATTTGAAAATGCAGCGATAGTATTAAGTGGATAGGGAGAGGAGAAGAGATGTGTATATTAAGAATAGAGGTTAAAGGAAAAGGTGGGAAAAGAAGGAAGGAAAGAGGAAGAGAAAATGAAAACAAGAAGAGAAAATGAAAAAGTGTAAGGAAGTGAAAACAAAAGTAAAAAAATGAAAAAAGGCGTTTTGGTGGTCAAGTTATTAAGAGGGCGGATGGGAAAGGAGTAGGGGAGGGTAGGGAGAGATAAGAATGTAAGTAATGAATATGTGTGAGGTGTGTGAGCGGGGTTGATATGTTAGAGTGGTATTAAGGGATGGGTACAAAAAAGGTATAGGAGGAGGGACTTTCTAAAGTGAGTAGTAAACCACAAAACAGAAGGGAAGAATGTGTGTATAGATATGTGTGTGTGTTTGTGTACGTGTGCATACTACGTTTGTTCCAGGATATCTTTCTGAATACTTTCTCAAGAAGCTTTAAGAATATTTAAGTTGGAAAGTGTCGAGTGCTTCTAGTAGACTGTATATCTGCAGTTTTCCTTTGACCACACATCGTTATTAAACGTATAATCTGAAAAGGTCGTTGTCGCCACCTAACATTACACTGAGTAATACGATTTTTGTCCTTGGGTAGCAACTGTTATTTCCTATTTGTTTACCCCCAGAATGTATGTAAAATGGCTGAACTTTTCTTCAAACTTTGGGCGTTATGAGACACAGATTACCATTCTGATTTGTTTTTCTGTGTATACACCGCCGATAGTTGTTGCTGACAAACATCGGCAGTAATTTTATTCAGCTGAATACACGTCATTGATTGGTTGAAATCACCGAAATACGACTACTTTAACGTGAAATAACTTCGTAAATATAAGTTTTTCTCAAAAATACTAAGAGTAAAAGATGTTTTATGTGACACATTCTACCAGTGTCCGAAGTTTGAAAGTGTTTAGTTACAAAAAATTATTTTTTAAATCTGTTGGTCAAAAGGTAAAGATCCCTTCTACTACACCTTAGTATATGCAATTATCAAGGTAGGAAGTTAGCAGAAACGTTAGATCGTGGGAGAAATGCTTTGAGGTATTACTGCTGGTATTACTGATTTCCTCTCCTGTCTGCAAAATTACTGACCGTGTGCCTAAAGCAGAAACAAATATTATAAGCAGTTATTACGATTTATATTTAGTTTTCTCTTAAAGCGGCGAGCTGGCAGAAACGTTAGCACGCCGGGCGAAATGTTTAGCGGTATTTCGTCTGCGTTACGTTGTGAGATCAAATTCCGCCGAGGTCGACTTTGCCTTTCATCCTTTCGGGGTCGATAAATTAAGTACCAGTTACGCACTGGGGTCGATGTAATCGACTTAATACCTATGTCTGCCCTTGTTTGTCCCCTCTGTGTTTAGCCCCTTGTGGGTAATAAAGAAATAGGTATTACTGCTGGTTCTCTACGTTGAGTTCAACTTTCATAGAAGTCTGTTTTACTTTCTATCCCTCTTAAATCAAGAAATGAGAAGCAACGGTCAAGTGCTAGGGCCGAAATATTCAACAGATTTCCTCTCCTGTCTTCAAAATTGCTGACCGTGTGCCTAAAGCAGAAACAAATATTATAAGCAGTTATTAAGATTTATATTTCGTTTTCTCTTAAATTTGCAGACACTTATTTTTAAAGTGATTGAATATTTTCCCTATAGTCACTTTCTATTCCGTTTTTTTTTCATATACCGCGTTCTACAAAACTTTTAATTAGCTTTAAAGCGTGCCGATAATAAAAAAATATAAATAATGGGGAAAATAGCACTTTAAAGGTATAAACAGATAACCGTAGCATGCGTCTGAATGTTTTAGTTGACCTTTTTTGAAATTTGATTCTTGAATTGAAGTCATTAGGTAGCGTGTGTGTTTCTTGTCACGCACGTTGTAAAGGATATAAGTGTTTATGTTGAATAAAATAATTATTTATAACGAATGCCTGTATATGTTGGGGTTGTTGTTGATATCATTTTTGTTGTCGATATACAGTCCTAGGTAAAGTCTGATCACGTAAACATTATAATTAAGAAGGTTTACAGTCACGACCACCGAGTTTGTTTTTATTTCTTGATATTTAGATACTATAACTAGAACTATCATTTGTCTTTTGCTTACTCTTTTACTTATTTCAGTCATTTGACTGTGGTCATGCTGGAGCACCGCCTTTAGTCGAGCAAATCGACTCCAAGGACTTATTCTTTGTAAGCCTAACACTTATTCTACCGGTCCCTTTTGTCGAACCGCTAAGTTGCAAGGACGTAGACACACCAGCATCGGTTGTCAAGCGATGTTGGGGGGACAAACACAGACACACAAACACACAGACACACACACACACACACACACAACACACACACACACACACACACACACACACACACATATATATATATATATATATATATACACATACATATACACGACGGGCTTCTTTCAGTTTCCGTGTACCAAATCCACTCACAAGGCTTTGGTCGGCCCGAAGCTATAGTAGAAGACACTTGCCGAATGTGCCACGCATTTTGTTTGTAAACGAACGTGTACATACAAGGGGTACTGAGATTGCAGGCACATTCCCCCCACACACTTACTAAAAATAGACACACAGGAATATACGCATGCGCAGATAAATACACATTCAACGGGAATACAAAGTAAACAGAACAACATACACACGGATAGGTACATAGGTTGTATGAACAGACAAGCACACATACACACAGATACACAAATGAAGACTAAAACACATGACCATGTATATACACACACTTTACTTAGATGTGTATGCACACACACACACACACACACACACACACACACACTGACCAACACACATGCGCACAAACAAAACTATCGAAAAAGTTGCAAGACGCAACGAAAATTTTAGAAATATAAAGAAGGAAATGAGTAGAAATTTTACCGGTGAGTGTGTTAAATTGTAATGCCCTAAAAGAGAATGACTCTCCCCAGACACAACAGAATATGCTTCAACACACGAACTCGCATAAAGAATCTTGTTAACCAACTCCCAAAACGAAATTTTAATGGTTATTTCTCTTGTATTGCAAACCTTGCAAATAACTGGCAATTTGATAAGCAAATGATTTTTTGTGTCCATTCCATATGTTAGTAAGATACCGCCGATGTTCCGATTCACAGTTTTTTTCGACCACTTTTACCTTTGATTCCTATTTTAATCAGATGGCCCTTCCTAGCCATTCGATGTTAAAAAAAAAAAACCTATTATATTTTTAGAATTAAATATTATTATCGCTGGGCTAGCACACCACCACACACATTCCACAACCTATGACAGAATAAGATCCCCATAAACTGATATTGATATGAAAATATTACAATACACAGATAAATAAATGGAATTAAATTACTATATACATAAACAAAATAAATTAAATTAAATTAATACAAAAGCGAAAGAAGAGTAAAGTAAGCAGATATAAACAAATGAATAAAATAAATAAAAGTAAATTAAACGAACGTGTACAAACAAGGGGTACTGAGACTGCAGGCACATTCCTCCCACACACTTACTAAAAATAGACACACAGGGATATACGCATGCGCAGATAAATACACATACAACGAGAATACAAAATGGCAGATCGTTTGTAAAGAGAGACACAAAAAAAGAAAGAAGAAAGCAACACACACTGATGAGGTCACAGAATTGTGACGGAAGAACTCTGGCTGCAATATACAATTAATATAAAATAAAGCTGAAGCATGTTAACACCAAATATATAGTGTGTGTGTTTTCATTGGCTAAACTGGCAACATCCCCAAATACAACAATATCTGTTTCAACACACGAATTCGTATCAAGAATCTTGCAAAATGAATATATATATATGCATATATATATATATATATATATATATATATATATATATAATATATATATATATATATAATATATATATATATATATATATATATATATATATATATATATATATATAATAAGTAGTGAATGAATTATCTTAGTATGGATAATTCGGTTAACCGATACCTGGGTAGCAAATTCACGTCAGAAAAACACGGTTGAAGCTACATGCCAAGGGCAGAGATCACGTGCTTTCGTGTGGAAATTTGCGTGTTTTTTTAAATACAAATAAATGAAAGAATGGAGTTGAACGACGATTTAACAAAATTCCTTTATTCTCGACATATGTTTCGAAGGCTGCATATTCCTAATTTCGAAGGAATAAGGGGTGCATTATGCCGCCTTCTCATCAGGAAAAACAAGGAACTTATGTCAGCATCAAGATGAACAAAAACTCTTAGTTTTTGTTCATCTTGATGCTGACATAAGTTCCTTGTTTTTCCTGATGAGAAGGCGGCATAATGCACCCCTTATTCCTTCGAAATTAGGAATATGCAGCCTTCGAAACATATGTCGAGAATAAAGGAATTTTGTTAAATCGTCATTCAACTCCATTCTTTCATTTATATATATATATATATATATATAAACATCTTTCTTCACCCTTTCTCCTTCCGGTCTTTCAAAATGTGACCTCATGTGCACCGTTGGCGATTTTTTTCCTCTGTCTTCCCTTCTCTGGATCTTTCCTTCTATGTTTCCGACGAAGAGCTCCGCTCGAAACGTTAAGCCCTCCTTCTCCCCTTCTTTCCTGAGCATCCAATAATACTATATTTGTTCCACGTCCTCGCGTTGTTGTGTTTTTTTGTGTTTTCTTGTTTGGATTAACTTTATATATATATATATATATATATATATATATATAGATGTGGGAGACTGAAAAGTTCTTGGATTTGAGTAAAAGAAAATACAGGGGGATCAGTTAATTTTGATTCTATTCAACATATTCCGCTCTCAGATACATACACTTATGGTAGCAGGCCTTCGGTTTTTCTAAGCCCTGTAAATGAACTGGGAAGGTCTCCAGTCAGGCAAGCTGGTAAAATCACGCCGGGAGAAATGCTTTGTGGCATTTCGCCCGTCTCTTCGTTTTGAGTTCAAATTTCGCCGAGGTTGACTTTGCCTTTTATCATTTCGGGATCGATGAAATAAGTACCAGTCGAGCACTAGGGACGATGCAATCTACTTGTATACTCCCCCATCCAAATTTCAGACCTTGTGCCTTTAGTAGAAAGAGTATACCCCCCCATATATATATATATATATATGTATTTATATATATATATATATATATATATAATATATATATATATATATATATATATATATATATATATATATATATATATATACATATATTACGGAGATGTACTTGCATAGCGATGCAGCACGAAGTTTTGTCAGTGAACAAGTCGCGGTCTCAAAGCGCCGAAAATATTTTGACAAATTAAATTTAAATGTTGAAGTGAATCAAACGGTTTTTGTGTGTTTATTAAATGGCTTATAAACACCTTACACGCTGCAATTGTGTATGTATATATATATATATATATTTGTGTGTATGTATAACTATATCGATGAATGTATATATATATATATATATGTGTGTGTGTATATATATATATATATATATAGATACACACACACACAAACATACTCACAACGTTTCGATGTTTCCGTTGACATTCTATCACTAACCTGCTTTATGTGACTTTTATATTCGGATATGTTCTCAAATTGGAACCTGAATCCTCTCATGTAATGTACAGTGTAAATTCATTTATTGTAATCGAAGAGTGCATAGTCGCTTATGGCACATAACCGGTAACAAAAGTGATCACTGGTAGGCGCGAAACCAATGGTAACTTTTTGACTGGTTATTTTTTACTTTTAATTACGACCGAGTTCCAACCCGGGTCTTTTTGGGACTTCAATAGCTTAATACTGATATAGGTCGCGTACTCCTGCTGTAAATTGCATTTCCTCATTAGCAGAGACAGGATCTCCTTCGGCGAGGCAGAAATTGCGCGGATCCAATGAATCAGTTTTTTGAAGCTTGCATTCACTGCTTATTAACCTCTGGCAATTCAAGGCTGAGATCTTTTATCATTGAGGTTTACTCCTCTAGGTATATTTTGTCCAGAACTGTTTATTTTTATATTCACATCTAAACTTCATATCTAAAGGTCTTGCACCTACCCGCCATTTGGGGACCCGGTGAATGAAAATTTTCTTTCTATACCGGGGATATTGACAACTGCTTTAAGAGACCTCACTGCGAAGTTTCTGTAGGGGTTTATTCTCTTATCTTTTCACACTCCCGTGTGTATAAGCATAGAAAAAAATGGAATACATGACAATATAAAAATAATATAAAAAAGGAATATGAAAATAAAGATATACAAAGAAATATAAAAATTTAACAATAATAAGACGCTTAAAAATGTACTATACACACACACACTCACATACGCAAACAAGCAAACACATACACACATACACACAGACATTCCAGACATATATCAGGTCCCACTAGAGCGCTACTGGAAATATGTAATCCAGTACAACCTGTCACGTGGTCGGGGCGTCGGCGACTAAACAGGCAACCTCACCAAGTTGTGTATGAACTAAAGTTTTAGTTCATACACAACTAGATCCCACAACAATATCTTAGCATGCTTTTAATCTTTCATCAGGAAAATATGTATATCCGAATATGTTGATACTCACTCCGCCAAATCTTCTGTAACAATAATAATAATAATAAAATAATAATAATAATAATAATAATAATAATAATAATAATAATGATAATTTTTTTTGATGTATTCCTTTTTCGTACTGAGGAGAACAGTAATATGTAATTAATTTAATTTTAATTAAATTAATTTCTAACTTTTCTACCATGTTATTTACATGTTAACATTGCTGTTTGAATCGATCGCGTGCATGGATTAAATTATTTTCAAACTTATAACATCTTTTCTTCTTCATCTTTAGCGAATCATGTAGTAGTGCCATTTGAACTTAAACTCCGAAGTTATTATGACTGGGCCGACGGGGCAAGGAGTGGCTATAAGAGAAATTTAGGTGGGCTAATATGGGGATAATGATGCAAAATATATGATTAGGCTTGTTATGTCTTGGTCTTATTTTCCGTATATTGTGTTCTTTGTACTCCGCCTATTGTGTTTTCGTCTACTTTTTCTCCTCGTTGTGTTCTTTCTGTTCAACCCTTGAGTTAAAAATATGCATACATATATACATACATGCATACATACAAAGGTACATACATACATACGTACATACATATATACAGACATACAGCAGATGTTAACATAAAACTGAAGATCAGTGAAAAAGAGAATACCTACGCTGAACCGCTGAACCATTGAGGAATCTGCAGTTACTCTATTCAGATTACAAGTTCATGTTTATACGTGTAATTATTGGGACACTGGGATGTGTAACACACTACCTAAATACCAATCTTGAGAAATTAGGCTTCTCAAAAACCAGAAAGGAGAAAGCTGATTTGAAGATTACAGTTCCAATCGATCACTGGAACTGTAAAAATCTGTAAAACTTTCCAGAGGTTTATCATTTAAATACATAAGCGCATGTTTAGAAGACATACATAAAACACGTGAGAAGACATACATAAAACAAAACATCCAAATTTGCACATATACATGCATACAAAAATACCCTGTTGTTGATGTTGGAATTCCAATGAAGGAGTTTTGGATCTAGGTTAGAAATCAGCTCTTTCTCTATTGGCAAGAAATCATGAAATAAAACTGAATAATGACATACATACTGATTTATATAAGAATATATATATATAAAACCTAGATAAAACTTAGATATGTTTCGACCAAAGATTGGTCCAAGCCATGTCTAACTTATTAGCACTACCTAATAGGATTATCTAGATCCTTTTTATGTCAAGTATTGTGGTATCATGTTCCATTCGAGTAGGGAGTTCTTGTTGGGTGAGTTGTATCCAGGTATTGGTGGCTTATCTGGTATTCCTTGAAGAAATTTGTCCAGATTCCGTTTAAAGGTGATGGGATCCTTTTACATTTTGATCTGTTTTGGGAAAATGTTAAATAGAGCAGGGCCTGGTGAAGAAAAGAAATTGTGTTGCAGTGTATTCATGTGTTGTGATCCTGAATTAGTAGGGGACGTATGGCTCGTGGTCCTAGCTTTGGATGAATTTTGAAGCTAATGTTGAGGTGGTTTGGGCAATGCTGGTGGTATATTCTCCACATCGTGCAAATGATATATCTTTCGCGGCTGCACTAGAGTGAGTAGTGTTTCAATGCTTTAAGGCGGTCCCAGTAATCGAGATCAGTCATGCCCTTAATTCGTTTAGTGAATGCCCTCTTGGGTAATACAATTTTCGAGGTGTTTTGTTTTGTATGGGGAGCCCACAGGGAGAAGCAGTATTCGAGGTGTGGTCGTACAAAGGAGGAGAAAAGTGGAACGATGACACCTTGTTCTCTGGACCGGAAGTTTCTTAGGTTCCAGGAGCTCTTCCTACGAGCTACATCGACCTTATTGTTGATGTAGGCACTCTAACTGATATTATCAACAGTTACTCCCAGGTCTCTGATATTATTAGATACTGTGAGACGTTTCCCTAAAAGAAGAGAGTATGGTTGTTTTAGCATAGTCTTTTTTCCAAAATGCACCAGCTCAAATTTTCCCTCGTAAACTGAAACACAAAAGAAACGTCTCACTCATGCTAAATAGAAAGCGGTTTATTAACAGACTGTTATAGCATTGATTGAATAGTGCTAATTAAGAAACTGTTCTTTCCTAATCATAAAACCTAATTTCCTGAGACGTTTAACGTCACATGATGTCACGGCATGACGGAGTGTCCTGCATCCAACGAGATGAACTCAATATCTCCTGTGACCACCGTTAGCTCTATGGGGTTCAAGTTCGGACTTAGGGCAGGTCATGGCAGTGTCTGGATGTTGTGCTGTTGGAGGAAGTCTGTTGTCAACCTGGCAATATGGGCACGGGTGTTGTAATGCTGGAACACGTAATTCCAATGACGGGCAAAGTATGACACAATGTGAGGCCTCAACACTTGGATGATATAGCGAGCAGCGGTTAGTCTATGATGCTCTGTATCCCCACGAGTCTCTCCACTACACAACCATCGGCATGACGCTCACCCATTCTCCAAACCCTAGCTCTGCTATCTACCACAGAAATGCAATATCGACTTTTGTTGTTCACAGAATTAACTCCCTAATCCGATTCCGGTACTCCTCATGAAACAAAAGAGACTTGTTGAGTATCCAGTAGCCGGATCCCTGTCTATGTATCGTATCTAAATCAAGCTTACAGGTCACAAAGTTGGGATCACTGTAGCTGACATAGTGGAATTGTGGACGACTGACTAGGTTTTTATCTAATTCCCTAATTAGAATTCTATCTAGATAAGTTCTGGCCGGCCCATAGCTTTTCATCTATACCCACAATTGGGCGTTTGGGTCCTCAAGTATATACCTTTCTGCTAGCTGAAAACGGCTAAGCATATTTAAGAAACATTGATCACCCCTTCTAACATTAGAGTCAACGCAATCCACGCGTGCATCGCAGATTACATTAAAGTCCTCTAACATAACTATAGAATGAGACGAAACAAGAAATTTCTCAATACTTCGAAAAACATCGGCTTTAACCGCACCTTTCGCAAGGGCGTAAACACCAATCAACCTGAAAGACTTACTGCTGTGCGTCACATCCGCGACGATCAGCCTGCTCTCCGGGTCGCTAAAAATTGTTTTTACTCCATTGCCCAGGTTTTTACCTGAACAGCACACCGACAACTCCCCCCTCCAGGTGGGCATGGAGAAAGGATTTTCTCGTAGCCATTTAGGACTGGAGAGAAATCCCTCTAACTGCTCAGCCTGGACTCTGTAGCAACTATAACATGGTCATATAGGAAACAGGCTTGTTTCCAAATCGACTTCAGGCCGCGTACATTTATGCATCCAACATTAAGAGTGTCCATAGAAAGAATTATATACTCACTTCCTCCTGTTCTTCCTGTTCTTTATCCGGGGCTTGCGGGGTAATGTCTATGAGGCCTTCATATATTTGTGAAGAAAATCCATCCTCAAGGGCCCCCATATCTTTATCATATTTCTTTTTACGTAATTGTCTCTAGTAATTGCGAATATAAGTATTTCATTTGGTGTCCTTGTTTTCAAATTTCTGTGTTATGTCATGCGTATCTTCCGTATCTCGCCGTGTAGTTTATGTCTGCGTGGGGTGGGTGGGACTTGGACTGGGTATTTGTTTCTGGTTCTGAATGTAATATTTTTTTGCTGTAGGGCTGTTGGGGAGGGACAGCTTTTTTCTTTTACTCCTCTTCTTTTTTCCAACTTTTCCCACCCCCTTCTTGTTCAGCGTCCTTCTCGCTCTCAGTTTCAGTTTCAGATTCTGGTCTTTCGTTTCTTCATCCTTTGTGCTTACCGTTTCTTTTCAGGTGGGATTTCCTTTTCTGAGGGAGGTTTACACTCCGATCTTATGTGAACCTTTTGGCCACATTTGAAGCATCGGGGCTATCTCCCCTCGACCATCAATGGAAGTCTTACTTCCCCCACCTAAATTATATCGATGATGTTTTCTAAATCTGCAGGGGCAACCTGAATCAATTATTCCAGTCTCTGCTCCTGCCAATGTTGTGATTCGGTAGCTTGTGCCTGGAGGATTGTAATTTTATCCTCCAGGTCTGTAGTGATTGCCGCTACGAGCCAATCAGGGTCCATCTCTGGTGGTATATCTGCCACCCAGATCTTGGAAGTACGTCTTCCGAGATACGTGGACAGGAGCATGATTTCTGCCGTTTTTAACAGACTGTGGACTCCTGCTTTGCTTTCTCTGATCGAAATTGCCCCATCTGATTATCATATATTCCGCAGTCTTCAAAATCATTTGGGCAGAAAAAGTATGAATTCTGTAGACGAGGTCAGAACAGTACTAGAGAAGTAATTTTCGTCACGGACAAGTGAATTTTGGAAGAGGAGTCTTGCAAGTCTACCAGATAGATGGAAGAGCATTATAGAAAAGGAAAGAGAGTATATAATAAGTCTCTGAACGAGGTATAGACAGTAACTGCACGGCAATGTGAAGTGTATTTGCCATCTAAATATGGCTAACCACTAAGGGTGGATGTTACTGTAGCTTGTAGCCACAGGAGAAATCTTCTCCAGCTGGCTATTGACTCACTTTCTGTGCCCTATCGGTAATTGCAAAGTGAGGTCATCCTTCCCTCGTCAACCTATGTGATACGCACGGACTGCAGTTTCTGGGTATTGACCCGTCATCAGCGCACGGTAATCACCAGTTTTCGATGGAAGGGTCCCAATGCAAATACATATATCCTTTTTCCAGTGACTTTTCGTCACTGATCTTGAAAAAGTGTAAGAGAGTATATTTTAGATCAAAAAAGATATTCGTTTATCTTAATTTTAGATCAAAAAAGAAATTCGTTGATCTTAATTTTGAAAACTAAAAGGAGTATAAAAAACCGCAATATTTATGGGATGGTATATATGAATTCATAGAGAGTATTGCTAATAAGAATATGGAGTAACATCCCAAAGATAAACTGATGTAATGGGATATTTATATCTATTAATGCCCACACACATACATACACATATAAACCCACATACACACACATATCCACATGACCATTTAGGTTGTAGGATTGACTCTGACCCCACCCCACTACATATAGGGATTTGGGGATTAGGTTTCGGTCAAGAAGTAACTAATATTAGCATAGCATTTAGGCTTCACCCAATTTTATTTCATTAATATACTCATGTATTAAACTTCCCCTAATGGGTTTAATCTAAGTTATTTTTGCCAACTCCTTTTATAATACTATATCTACTAAATAGCTGCTAGCATCTAACCTCTAACCACTGTAACATGGACCAAACCATTAAACCCAACACATAACATACTACCCTCGCTATTTCCCCCAGTATAATGGAAACACGATGTGAATCGCAGCCTGCGGAAATTCCTCCTGATTGTGACTTCATTCACCTACTTACTTGAAGTTCTTATCTTACCTTTCCTTACTATGTCTAACACATTATTTAATTTTATTTTACCCTACTCTGTTTTTAACTGACTTCCACACATGTTAGTTCCCTAACATCTGGACCCTCTGAAGAAGCCTAAGGGCACATCCATAATCCAAACCATGTCCATTATCTGTTCATTCCTGTATATCACTGACGGGATGAAAATAACTTGGAAGTTTTTGTTGCCTCATGGTAGAAACGGCCGTAAGTAATTAGTACCTGTACACTCATCTATTATTATCCATTTTCTCTCTCTCTCTCTCTCTCTCTCTCTCTCTCTCTCTCTCTCTCTCTCTCTCTATATATATATATATATATATATATATATATATATATATATATGTGTGTGTGTTTATGCAGTTATTGACAGATTTCATTCATTAATTTGTATCACGCACACATATGTTTATAATTATTTAATAAATAGATATAATTGAATGTTTACTGGCTGATGCTTATCGATTGTATATGTCTCCATTTTCTTATTTGCCTTATATATATATATATATATATATATATATATATATATATATATACAAGGAGAGAGAGAAAGAGAGGGAGAGAGAGAGAGAGTTTATAGAATATGAAATAGAATATTTTTCAGATAAATATTTTTAGTTAGAGACATTAAATGATTATTTTGTAGGCCTTCATTGAGAAAGCTGATCGCCCTTTTAAAGCCTAGCCAGGCGCATGGGCCCAGTTTCCCGATTTCAATGGCGTATGTGTTCCCCTGCTGGGCGAGACGCCAGTCCATCACAGAGTTACTCATTTTTGCCAGCTGAGTGGACTGGAGCAACGTGAAATGAAGTGTTATGCTCAAGAACACAACGCGTCGTCCGGTGCAGGAATCGAAACCATAATCTTACGATCATGATGCTGACACCCTAACCACTAAGCCATGCACCTCCACAATTTCAACAATTTACCAATTAAAAACCATCTGCTATTATGTATTTTGTTTTCTGAAAATGAAAATAGAAATAAAGTTTTTAGAAATAGGTTTCTAATTCTTACATTGACACTTTGTATACAAATTGAATATATTAGCTCTTTAAATATTCAATTTATATTTAATAAAAATACCATTTACCGTTAGCAAAGCAACGGTTATCGTATTGTTATCATTGAATATGTTTGTGTAAGCTAAATTAGCGTCCAGCTGTCGCCCTTCAACTGTACATTACAGATGCAGATACCTAAATAGTATTCATTGATGGAGAGATATATCGACGACGCGATCAAAATAACCCATTTTTACACAAAATATAATGATATTAGGGTTATTAACCCTCTTTGGACAATCAAACGCATTATATAATCGAAATATAAACTCGTATAATCAAATATATCCCCGTGATCACCGTGACCGACCAGGCTATCAGATGCTGGTCACAATGCGCTTCGCATTGTTTTAGCCTTCAAATGACGCCACCCCGCTGACTAAACGAGCAGGCCTACCGACGCCACCCCGCTGACTAAACGAGCAGGCCAACCGAAGAAAGAGTGAGAGAAAGTTGTGGCGAAAGAGTACAGCAGGGATCGCCACCACCCCCCTGCCACAGCCTCGTGGAGCTTTAGGTGTTTTCGCTCAATAAACACTCACAACGCCCGGTCTGAGAATTGAAACCGTGATCCTACGACTGCGAGTTCACTGCACTAACCACTGGGCCATTGTGCCTCCACATAATCAAATATATACAGAGGTAAAATTAGTAACTAAAAGAATGTGAGCGTAAAAACAAAGTAACTCGGTGGAAAACGTTTCCATTCTATTCATTTAACAAAGACTAGTTTTGTAAAACGAAGGATTGTAGTCTATTCATTCTGCACAAACATATTAGTACTTGTTATTTATCGGCTTCTATAGCTTAATAGTGGATTTAGAGCGCGGGGGGTGGGTTTACTCAGTATCTTACTCACACTATTTCGTCTGTCTTTACTTTCTGAGTTCAAATTCCACCGAGGTCAACTTTGCCTTTCATCCTTTCGGGGTCGATAAATTAAGTACCAGTTGCGTACTGGGGTCCATTTAATCGACTGGCCCCCTCCACCAAAATCTCGGGCCATGTGCCTAGAGTAGAAAAGAACATCTTACTCATACATTCACTCTAAATAGTTGTCATCTGAAAGTTGCTGTTTAAGAATGAAGTGAAACAGTATCATATGTTCTAGTTTAACTTTTCGCTTATTTGCAGTTTCCGTTTTTGATTTCATAGTGTCCTTGTTTTGATATGTTTTGAGTATAAGGACATGCGGTGGGGTAAACTGAAATTAGGCTAAATAAATAAGAAATAAAAACTATATAAATGTCTTGAATATCAGGTTCACACTCACACATGACTACCAAAATATTTAACCAGATTATTTAGTGGCTGATAGAGTAAAACAAAACACTATGGCTTTGATATATATATATATATAACTTGCATAGCCATCACTCACAAGCGAATATGGCATGATAGCACGTACTACGTATTCGCTTATTCTTTCAGGCTAAAAGACACAGACTCTATCTCGGAAATATTCGCTGGAACACTTGTGATGACAGATGTTGGGCAAGAATATTGTAACAGCAGCCGACTGGTACCCATTCTCTGCTAAGTAGATTGCAACGTCGAGAAATAATGCACCTTGCTCTGAGCAGTAAAAAGCATCACCCAGTCCAGGAATCAAACCTACGATTCAATAACCGTGACCCTAGGACCCTAACCACTCGGCCATGTGTCTTTATACGTGAGTATGTGAATATGTTTATGTATATATAAGTCATTGTTCAGTTTTATTTCAAGATTTCTTGCCAATAGAGAAAGAGCCAGTTTCTAACCTAGATCCAGGGCTCCTTTATTGGAATTTCAACATCAACAACAGAGCATGTATGTATGTATGTATGTATGTATGTATGTATGTATGTATGCATGCATGTATGCATATGTGCAGATTTGTATGTTTTGCTTATGTATGTATTCTCATGCATATAGTGTCATATCTTGACATGCTCATATGTATTTAAATGATAAACTTCAAGAGAGTTTTACAGATTTGTACATTTCCCAGTAATGGATTGGATCTGTAGCCTTCCAATTACCTTTCTCCTTTCTGATTTCACATGTATGTATGTATGTATGTATGTATGTATGTAGTATGTATGTATGTATGTATGTATGTATGTATGTATGTTTGTATGTATGTACGTATGTATGTACAAGCGTGATTGTGTGGTAAGAGGTTTACTTCTTAATCACGTGATGCCGAGTACAGTCCCACTACGTGGCATTTTGTGCAAGTGCCTTGTACTATAATCCCGAGCCAGCAAAATCTTCGCGGGTGTGATTGCTAAACGGAAACTGAAAGAAGCCCATTGTATATATACAAATATATTTATGTATCCGTATGTGCGCAGGCGTATATCTATGTGTGTGTCTTTGTGTTTATGCTTGCCCTCCACCGAAGTGTCTTTCACTCTGAAAACCGGTGTTGTTTTGTTTACGTCTCCGTAACTTTTCTGCAAAAGAGACCAATAGAATAAGAACGACACTTTAAGAGAAAAAGTCAATTTGTTCGGTTAAACCATTCGAGGTGTCCCAGTATGACGGATTCTAATGGCTGAAGCAGGTAAAATATTTTACACACACACACACTCACACACACACACACACACACACACACACACACAACACACACACACACACGTGCACACACACACACACACACGCGCGCGCGCACATACACACACACAAACAAACACACACACATGCATCGTAGAGCATAAACACTTAACAAACCTGTAGAAGATTGTATTAATCACCGTCGAGGTGACATTTATAATTCATGTGTGTAAAATTTATAGGAGCTTAGTATCTTTATGTAGGAACCATAGATGTTTATCGTAGCATGTCAAAGCTACTCTTTACTCTTTTCTCTTTTACTTGTTTCAGTCATTTGACTGCAGCCATGCTGAAGCACCGCCTTTAGTCGAGCAAATCGACCCCGGAACTTATTCTTTGTAAGCCCAGTACTTATTCTATCGGTCTCTTTTGCTGAACCGCTAAGTGACGGGGACGTAAACACACCAGCATTGGTTGTCAAGCAATGCTAGGGGAACAAACATAGGCACACAAACACACACACATACATATATACATATACATATATACGACAGGCTTCTTTCAGTTTCTGTCTACCAAATCCACTCACAAGGCATTGGTCGGCCCGGGGCTATAGCAGAAGACACTTGCCCAAGATGCCACGCAGTGGGACTGAACCCTGAACCATGTGGTTGGTTAGCAAGCTACTTACCACACAGCCACTCCTGCTACATTTATTTATTTAGTAGAAGAAAATGAAAATGAAAACATTGTTAAATGTTACTCTGCAGTTATATTTTTTATGGCTCGAATATATAAATATCTATGAACTTGTCCTCAGAATGGAAATCTGGCCTGAATGCCTGCAATAGGGTTAACACCCAAGGGCTATTCGGTGATATTAAACCCGCAATTGATTTAATCTATTTCACTACAGGAACGGTCACCATAAGAGACTGTATAATTTTCATTGACCAAATTTCACTTTCAGGAGTCTGGTTTATCTAAATATATTGTTTGTTCCCTCTCAAGCCATGCCTGGCTCATAAGGGCCGGTTTTCCCTGTTTACTTCTCGTATAGGTTCCCCACCTGGACGGGACGCTGGTCCGTCGCAGGTGAGCTGCAAGATGCAGGAAGAAAGAGTGAGAGAAAGTTGTGGCGAAAGAGTCAGCAGAAGTTCGCCATTACCTTCTGCCGGAGCCGTGTGGAGCTTAGGTGTTTCGCTCATAAACACACACATAGCCCGGTCTGAAATCCGAAACCGCGATCCATCGACCGTGAGTCCGCTGCTCTAACCACTAGGCCATGTGCCTCCACATCTAAATATATAGTAGAATATATATTTACTCAAGATGCAATGCGTGAGACTGAACTTGGGGCCACGTATCTGCAAAGTGAACTTCTCAACCACATTAAAAACTGAGTATTGGTGCTTTCCGTTTTAAACATTATATTTGGAGACACCACGAATAACTAAGCTGATAGGATGTGAGTTCACGAGTTGGTAAATGCATGGAATAATGTCCAAGAAGCAGATGACTAAGGAACTGAAGTCCCTTTCCCTTTCGTTTTAAGAAATAACCCGAGTAGTTAATCGCATCTGCAAGGACCAATAGAATTGTGGGGATCTTTTCGGTTCGAACGGCAGTTTTTAACATAATTTCTAGGTAACTAAAAAATTTTAAACTTCGTATACTGGTCGAATGTGTTTATAAAACATCTTTTTCTCTTGGCTTTATTGAGAAAGTTCTATAGTTTGTAAGATATTTGTTGTTTTTTCTTCAATATCTGCAATTTCAACCAATCATTGACGTCCATTGAGGTACAAAGCATTCTGTGCCATATGAATATGTCCCTCATTCAAGAAACAGATTGGGTTTATTTACATTTGTGAAGAAAAAAAGATACCCTTCCCCCACCCCTAACCCTAACCCTAACTCTAACCCTAACCCTGACTCTAACCCTAACTAACCCTAACTAACCCTAACTAACCCTAACCTTAAAACATATTGAAATGCAATAGATCGATACTAGGGTCATAATTATGGGTGACAATTTCATATGACACCGCTAGAAAAAACTGCCGTTCAAACCGAAAAGATCTGAATTGTGGAATTCATGAGTGATAGAATGGCTTCCGTGACTTAGCTTTTACCATCGGATGAATTAAACCGTGGGTTTTCGATTAGAGCATTATCTAGTGCGGGGTGTCATCTTTCATTTGCCTAATGTGAGAGTGCAGGTAATCGCTAAATCTTATCTGTATTCTAATCATTACGAAAATCAAGTGTTTAGCTTAATAATTTAGGGTTTATTCAACTGACTTACTTTATGTGAGTGTCCCCGCCCCACTCAATCCTTGAAGCGCTATCTGAACTATTAACGACTAATGTGAGGGTAATGGTGGTAGTGTGGTTCTGCTGATAATAACAACGATGATAGTGATGTTGAAATTTTTGCCCCGTGTCACTTCTGACCACGAAGACGCATTCCAGTCATGACCATCCCATCTTTTATTCAACCGAATATTAAAATCAACATTATCTATCATGCCCCTTACGAAAAAAGAAAAAAAAGGAAAAAGGGAAAGCAAAGGACTAACGAAGTGCATCGATGATGACAGGAGCGACTGAATTGCAGGCTGTCGAATTGGAGAGGCAAATTCATTTCTTCAAGTGAATAAAGGAGACTTCATCGTCACCCTAGTAACCTAGCCAGGCTTCTGTTTTACCTTTTCGAAACTATAGAGAAGCTTCTGCTCTATAGTGTATCCCCGTGAATTCAGAAAATGATTAGCCAAAGTGCTGGCTGTTTTTTTAAAAAATAATTTTTAACATGTTTATCTCAAATGGGAGTACGGAATTCATTGCCCCAAGTGATAAAGGTGACTATATCATCATCATCATCCTAGTAACCTGTCCAGGCTTCTATTTTACGTTATAGGAACAGAGATAAGCGTTTGACTTTTATAGTAGATACCCGTGGATTCGGAAAAGGCTCATCAGGGGAGTTTATTGATTTTATTTATATCACGTGTAGATACTATGAAGTAATTGATGTCTAAGTTTAGTAGAATAACTTACTGTAATGAGCTGACGGTGGGGCCTTTATGTTGTTGTTGCTCAACCTGGAAGAGATAGAAGCTAAATCCTTACTATCTTTAAAAAGAGAAGGTCATCTTAGATAATGCAGGTCTAGAGTGAGTATCTAAAATAAAAGACGGTGATTTCATGGCGGTAAAACTTTTTAATCGTAGGTTTCGTGGTGAGAGCAGGACATCACAATAACCTGCAAGTATATAATATATAAAAGGGCTTATCGTAAGTGCTTGTGTCCTGAAACATGTGACAGAACATCAATATACGATAACAAAAAAAATAATGAATACAAATTGATGATCAACTACAATTATTAGACTTATCTTGACTTGCAGTTTATCTTAACGTGAATCATCCTCACACCACAAAAGCTAATAAGAAGTCCATTCAGTAAGCAAACGTAGGCTGGAAGACATTGAAATAACAACATCGGCTAAGAAAACTCTGTTCTCAATACATTCTTGAGGGGATTATATAAAACTATATTTACTAAAACATTCCAGACGAAAATCGAAGTATAAAGATCTGGGCGTCAAATAGGTAGGTTGAATTAGGTTATTATATTTTTTCAATAATTGTTTTTTTTTTAAATTTCGTTTTTGGATTTGGTTTGCAAGATTCTTTATATGAGTTCGTGTGTTGAAGCATATTCTGTTGTGTCTGGGGAGAGTCATTCTCTTTTAGTGCCTTATTATTTAACACACTCACCGGTAAAATTTCCACTTATTTCTTATTTTTATTTTCTAAAATTTTCGTTGCGTCTTGCAACCTTTTCAATAGTTTTGACTCTGTCCGTTATTTACACTGCATTCCCTTTTGTTTGTTTGTGCGCATGTGTGTGGATCAATGGGTCAGTATGTGTGTGTGCCTATACATGCATGCATGTACGTATATATGTGCGTATGTGTTTGCATGTGTATGCATGTTAAAATTAATTTTAAATTGTGTTTCTCCAAATGTTTGTACTCTCGGAGCACTTTAGAGCTAATGGAGATTATTCTGTCTCACTTCGCATGAAAAAAAAAGGTATTTAAAAAAAATATATATATGTATAATTACCTATCAGTATAAATAATTTAAACTGCAGAAAATTGTCTTAACCTATTTATATGAATATTCTAAACTACATAAAAATTATTAAAAGCTGCATTTCTCGATGAAGGGAACTCCAGCCTTGGAGTTGCACTCCAGCTTTAACTTGAAAGTTTAAAACGAAGATAAACATAAAAGGGTCAAGCAATTTCACATATTTTACCAATATGTTTATAAATAGCATAGAGACTTATATATACTGTTTATCAGTTATAGTCTGCATGTTATCTTTAACTTTTCTTAAGCAACAACACCGTATAGTATAGGTAACTCTACTCGGGGGTTAAAACTGATCTAAGAAAAATATAACAAGTTCCCATGTGAGGAATGCAGGCTCTCTAATATTGATTGTAAGGCTGGGAGGATTGAAACGGAGATGGACAATTTGCTATGCTTAATAAAACAGCTAATTTTTAAATATTTGTATTTGCTCTACGCCATGATGAAGAAAAAAGAATTATATTAATGTATATTATATTTTCTCTGCTCATTATAAAAAAAGGTGAAACGTTATCGGCATTTCGTCTGTCTTTACGTTCTGAGTTCAAGTTCTGCCGAGGCCAACTTTGTCTTTCATCCTTTCGGGATCGATAAATTAAGTACCATCCTTTTGGGGTCGATAAAATAAGTAGTATTCATGTACTGGAGTAAATGTAATCGACTGGCCCCCTCCCCCCAAATTTCGGGCCTTGTGCCTAGAGAAGAAAAGATTATAAAAAAGGTGAGAGGAAGCAAAAAAATTCGCTTATATTTTAGAGCAGCTTGGTGTTTGTGAATTTGAGAAACAATCCTCAAATTAATAATTCTTTATTATTTTAGTATAGGCCAGTATTTTTTAGGGGAAGGTACAAGTCGATTACGTCAACCCCAGTACATGAATACTACTTATTTTATCAACCCCAAAAGGATGAAAGGCAAAAATCGACTCTCAGTGGGATTTGAACTTAGAAAGCAAAGAGCCAGAACAAATCATACTGAGCATTTTGTCCGGCGTGCTAAATATTCTGTCAGCTGGCAGAAACTTCATCGATATTTTGAGCAATTTGAGCTTTGCGAATTTGAGAACTATTACTTTCGATGGCTCGCTTAATTTTCGAGGCATAATTTAGGTAACAAAAAAAAAAAAAAAAAAGGAAAAATTGTCTTCTCTACGCCCAGTTATACAGTACTTAGGATCTTTTCGGTTTGAACGGCAGTTTTTAACATAATTTCTAGGTAACTAAAAAATTTTAAACTTCGTATACTGGTAGAATGTGTTTATAAAACATCTTTTTCTCTTGGCTTTATTGAGAAAATTCTATAGTTTGTAAGATATTTGTTGTTTTTTTTATTCAATTTTTGCAATTTCAACCAATCATTGACGTCCATTGAGGTAAAAAAGCATTCTGTTCCGTATGAATATGTCTCTCGTTTAAGAAACATTGGGTTTATTTACATTTCTGAAGAAAAAAGATACCCTTCCCCCACCCCCATCCCTAACCCTAACCCTTACTAACCCCAACTAACCCTAACCCTAAAACAGATTGAAATGCAATAGATCGATACTAGGGTCATAATTATGGGTGAAAATTTCATATGACACCGCTCGAAAAAAACTGCCGTTCAAACCGAAAAGATACCTTAGTTATTCACAAAGGAAGCGGAGATTGACGGTGATCATAGTTCTATAATGTACTGCGATAAGGGCACAAAGTAGTTTACATTTCCTCTTCAGTTTTTCCATTGGCTTTCACGTTTGTATATGTTTTCTTTGGTCTTTAATTATCAGTTTGTTAAAGATCACCACTTGACTATCACTTATCGTTCGGGAGTATGTGTATTTCTTAGAGTCCTAAATACTTTGATTTACTACAAATTATCAGTAAGGAAAACATTATGATGATCGAACCTTGACCGAAAATCATTTATGTTGCTCGTGAATTGCATTTCCTTTGTTTGAGAACGTTATTATTATCCTTTTTTAGGCGGCGACTGGCAGAATCGTTAGCACACCGGACAAAGCGCGTAGCAACATGCAACATTTTGCCCGAAGGGGATCTCAATATGCATATATATATATATATATATATATATATATATATATATATATAAAATAGTAAAGAGTGAAAAAACTATAGATGGCTTAAATGTTAAAAAATATATATATTTGCGTCAATATGTCTGAAGAATATTAGAAAATTAAAAAAAAAAAAATTTTCTCTTATAATGACATAATTTAAAAGAAAGACCGGTTTCGCGTGTAGCTTTTCAAATTTCTTGCGACGTTATGTTTATGTTGAATAAAGTTATCGTTATGTTTATGTTCAGGAGAGTTCTAAATAAGGGGAGGTAGTGAGTGATTTCTTCCGGTGTAAGGGAGATAATCGCTTAAAAATTTTTTCCTTTCCCTTGGTGTGAATTTCTCTGTATCAGTATGTTCGGATGGTTGAGTCTGGGCTTGTACTTTTCAATGAAGAATGTTTCCTTGTTTAGTCTAATTTGTGTTGATGATCCGAAAGCACATTGGTAAAATGGAAAGATTAAAAATTGTGGTAGTAGTTGCTTTGCGCATTTCTCAATGTGCTCACTAAAAGGTATCATTCTATATTCTGGGAATGCAATCTGTTGTCGATGCAGCGTGCATCTACGTCTGAGTGATAGTCCCGTGGAACCCACGTAGTCTTGGTGGCAGCCCGAGCATTTTATGACATAAATTATGTTTTCAGAGGCACAAGTAAAGTTAGATTTGATCTTGAATTTCTGTCCCTCTTTAAAGAGGAATTCTGATCCTTCTAGCAGGTTAGGACATGTTGCACAGTTCGATCTACCACATTTTTTTACTTTTGCATCCGTAATTTCAGAAGACAATTTTGCCTTTGTGAGAATCTTTTTAAGTGATTTAGGCTGTTTGTAGCTTTTAATGATTTGGTGTATGTTTAGAATTTCCTTTAATTTGGGGTCTTTATGAAGTATTGGTAAATTCTGGGTGATGATGGTGAAGGCTTCTTTGTTTCTGGGGTTGTATGTAAATATGTAAGGTAGTATTTTCGGGGAAGGTGTGTTGTTGTGTTGAACTTTTCTTAAAGTTTCTATGTTGATTTCTGTTGCACGTCTGATCCCATCCTCTATGAGTTGAGCTGGGTAATGTCTGTCAATTAGGGTGTTTTTGAGTTCTTGCAGTCTAAAGTTCCTGATATTTTGTTCTGACACTATTGTGCATATCCTTCTTGCAAGGTTGAAGGGGATGTTTGTTTTAGTGTGTCTTGGGTGGCATGAATTAAAAAGAAGGTATTGTTTGGCGTCTGTGGCTTTGTAAAAAATGTCTGTTTCTATTTTAAGGTTAATTTTTTTAATTAGTATATCCAAGAACGGGAGCTCCTTTTGGTTGTATTCCATTGTGAACTGTATATTTGGGTTTATGCTGTTCAATAGGTTTTTAAATTTTAGGAGTTTATCTGTGTTTTCATTCCAGAGAATAAAACAATCGTCTAAGAATCGTTCCCAATTCTCTTTTATGTATTGAGAGAGGGGGCTTCCAAAGATTGATAAAGATTCCTGGTAAATGATTATTTCCATGTATCCCATTGTTAAGTTCGCAATGACTGGTGCTGCCCTTGTACCCATAGCAATATATATATATATATATATATATATTATATATATATATATATATATATATTTATATATATATATCTATATATATATATATATAAATAATTATATATATATATATATATTTATATATATATATAGATTTATATATATATTTATATATATATATATTATATTATATATATATATATATATATACATATATATGCATGTATATATATATATATATATATATATATATATACATATATATGCATGTATATATATATATATATATATATATATATATATATTATATATATATATATAATATATATATTATATATATATACATACATATATATGCATGTATATGCATAGACATATATATGATATATGCATATATATATATATATGACCTTTCCTGATTCTACTAATAATCCTTTCTATCATAGGCACAAGGCCTATGAGAGGGGATAGTCGATTTCATCAGCCCCAGAGTGCTTTCTTGGTACTTCATTTGGCGACCCCAAAAGGATGAAAGGCAAAGTGGACCTCGGTGGAATTTGAACTCAGAACGTAAACACGGTCGAAAGACCGCTAAGCCTTTTGCCCG
>NC_043004.1:48046980-48121980 GCF_006345805.1 Octopus sinensis | reverse complement strand
TTGCCGTTGTCGTGCTATCGTCCTTTTTTCTCGCATGTGTTTTTATGGTTTCCGTTTGTTGTGATCTTTCTTTTCTACCTTTGATTTGTGTATATATAATATGTTAGTTTAACACGTCATAAACACACTTTAGACAGCCTGAAATAACTCTAAAGTAATTAAACTAATGCTTTTAAACCGCTCGTTTTGTACTAAACAGTAACTTTATGAGAGGAGAATAATGTGTATCTGTGTATTTTGTTTAAAGTCAAGATAATAATTTCAACTATGAAATGGATTATACTTATAATTTGTTTTCTGTTTTTGTATGATTTTGGAAACGCGAACATCACAGTTTGTGAAAATGGCTAGTTACATCCACACAGTAGGAGTTGCGGAAAATTCGTATGACACGATTCCTGAAAGATTGCGTATTTGGGCTGAAAAGTATCCGGACAAAACAGCAGTCGTTTCGTATGATGCAGAATACAAGAGACACCAAATAACCTTGTAAGTATTATTGAAATATATATGTTATTAGTCTCATTTCTGTGGAATAGAAAATTTAATTTGTTGAATTAATATTGTGGGCCGTACTTTGGTCTTATACTCTGACTAATGCAATTAATCAGGCACGCGCCTCGGAAATTGCTAATATCAACTCACAAATTTATGATTTCACACCAGCCTCTACTAATCTCCCGGTAGCCACAGCGAAACAAACCGAAGAAACGATGAAGTCGTCTTCAGGTCTAGAAGGGAGTGAATGGCTGGAGGAAACTAGTGCAGCGACTAGTAATACATCAAAACGTTGGACTTACTGTTACGGGTGTGTAAGTGTATCAAGACATGAGTGTGTTAAATGTTGAGCTCGAAATGCTGAATGTAGGAAATGCAAGAAGATTGGTCTTTATTCAAAAGTTTGCAGGTCTAAATATTCTGTTGCTGCATAAATTCAATCTGGTACGCTTGCTTCTGTTCTCTCTGCGTTGAACACGTCGATGATAGAAATATCTATAAATGGATTTTTGTTAAAAGCTCTCATCGAGCGTTTGTTGAAGGAAGGTATCACCGAACAAAGCAATTCACCTTGAAGAGCTCAAGTACATCTAGTTTAAAACAATACAAAAAAAGACTAGATATTGATTACACGGCTACGAAAGATAAGTTTACTTGTCTAGATGAAATTCCCTTGCCGAATCTATATGATTTAGTACACAAGTTCTCCATTTACAAATACTGTGGTCGTTTAGAGTTACGTAGTGCTTATCAATGTGTACAGCTGCACAAGGATGATAAAATTTATACCACCTTCGAGGCAAATAGCTGTCTGTATCAGTTCACACGACATCCTTATGGGTTAACGAACGGTGTCGCTTGTTTTCAGTGAATTATTGACAATTTCATAAATAAAAATAAAAAATAAAAAAAAAACTCATGTATACTTAGACGATATTGCGATTGTTGGAAATACTAACAAAAAGCACGACACTAATCTGTCTAAGATTTTAGAGAGTGCAAAAAGGTATAATATTAATCTAAATAAGGACAAGTGCGTGTTTAATACAACTACTTATCAATATTTTGAGATATCAAATAAGCGATAATAAACTTCGACCCGACCTATATACTTCATGTCCTTGTAGCCTTCTGAGAGTTTTACCCTTGTAATCCTTTTCATTTTCGTTATTTTTCTCTCGCTTTTTTTTTTGATTTGTGCAATAACTAAATAAATTTTACATTATTTACATTTGACGGATATTTGTCCTCACTTGCTTGTTGTTAAATACCCGTCAAATGTAAATAATATGAATAATGTAAATAATGTACATAATTCCTCATCTCTTAAATATAGAACTGTATTAAATAAATTTTGTTTCTGTATATATTTTTACCTTGTTCTACATCTTGTGTGTCTGCGTGTTTTTATGTGTCTGTATATCTGTGTTATTGTGTGTCAGTATGTCTGTGTTTTTATGAGTCTGTGTGTCTGTGTGTTTGTGTGTCTGTGTGTCTGTATGTTTGTGTGTCTGTACGTCTGTGCGTTTACTTGGTGTTTCTGTTCTGCTTGTGGTATTTTTCCTTACTGGTGAACCTATGGGCGTATTGCTTGTGCTCGTTGTTGTTGATTGTCTTAACGGGTCTGTTTCTTCCTGTTTTTTTTTATGTTTCTTTTGTTGTAATTTCTCTTTAGGCGATGAATTCCTTCTCTCTTGTTTTTACGTGCATGTACTTCGTGTTCTGTTCCACGTCTTGGTTTTTTTTCTCCAATTCTATTTCACATTCTTGTGTTTCCGTGTCTGTAACCCCCTTCGTTAGTTTAGGACACCTTTTTTGATATGTTCCTTCTCTCCACAAGCATAACAGATTAGTAACCTTCCTTCCAGAATTACTTCTACCTTGACCCCATTGGGCACAGCTCTATTGCTTCTGGTATTCCAGCAGCCAGAAATACCGCAAAAGTGACTGTAACAGTAGGATAAGTCAAAGAGAAGAAGAAAACAATTGAAATGAAATTGCCAATTCATGCTACTGGCTCTGGATGATAGACGGGAATTTGAAACAAAAGACAGAAACATTAATTGTAGCTGCTCAGGAACAAACCCTTACAACAAATCTGATAAAAAGCAAAGATCGCAAAACTCAGTCACACAGCAAATGTAGAATCTATAGGAAAGGAAACTAAAGTATCAATCGTCTTTTGAGCGAGTGCAGTATACTAGCTCAAAAGGAGTATAGAGGCAGACATCAATGTGTAGGCAAAAGCGTGAATTGGGATGTTAGTCGAGTGCGTGGCTTCAAAACAACTGAAAAGTGGTATGACCACAAAACCCGAAGCTGAGGTAGAATATGAGAATTAGGAGATCTTGTGGGACTTTCCAATAAACATTGGCCATACTATTGAAGCAAGAAGATAGGATATGATTATAGAGGACAAAATAAACAGTGTGAGATCGAGAGCACTTAGCCAGTGGAGCGTGAACTCGGTGAAAGCTTTGAAATGTAAGGACTTCCAGTATAACAGTGATATTATGAAACCAGGTGTCATGTCGCTTAATGAAAAGGAAAAAAATTAACTAACTCTAAAAGAAATACTATTGCCTATAAATGCATTTGTCGCAACGAGACTTAAGTTTCCCACTCTGGCAGAAGCTGAAAAATACCTCGAAGTGGTGTGGCACTGTCCTGCTGCCCTCATTTAATCGAGCAGGTAAGGCATGCCGTTCAACATTCGTCCACCTGACAACTTCTTTCGCCATAGCCACTAGACAAAAGAAAACTACAATACGGAGTCAGCAGCTTAGGGATCATCCTCCTCCTCCTCCTCTTCCTCCTCCTCATTATTATTATTATTATTATTATTATTATCAACATAGGCGCAGGAGTGGCTGTGTGGTAAGTAGCTTGTTTACCAACCACATAGTTCCGGGTTCAGTCCTACTGCGTGGCACCTTGGGCAAGTGTCTTCTACTATAGCCTCGGACCGACCAAAGCCTTGTGAGTGGATTTGGTAGACGGGAACTGAAAGAAGCCCGTCGTATATATGTATATGTATATGTGTGTGTGCGTGTATGTTTGTATGTCTGTGTTTGTCCACCAAACATCGCTTGACAACCGATGCTGGTGTATCTATGTCCCCGTCACTTAGCGGTTCGGCAAAAGAGACCGATAGAATAAGCACTGGGTTTACAAAGAATATGTCCCGGGGTCGAGTTGCTCGATTAAAGGCGGTGCTCCAGCATGGTCGCAGTCAAATGACTGAAACAAGTAAAAGAGTAAAAGAGTATCAAAGTACCAATCTCAAAATTCTAGCTGGCTTACTTTTACCTTCTGGTCTCCGAGCCTCTCACATTGGATTGTAAAATACCACAGTATCTTATGTTCCTTGCTAACCACTGCTCAGTTTTTCCTAGATCTTGCCCTGCCCGCATTATGTCCCTTTCAATGCGTCGTTTCCACCATTGTTCGTTTGCCCCACCATTTTTTGTTCTCTTAAGTTGTAATTTCTCCCCAACAAGTAGTGCAATAGCTTCTTGGGGGTAGTAAAGAAATAGGTATTTCGTCTGTCGCTACATTCTGAGTTCAAATTCCACCGAGGTCGACTTTGACTTTTATTCTTTCGGGGAAGAAAAAGTACCAGTCAAACAGTAGAGTCGATGTAATCGACTAGTGCCCCATCCCATAAATCTCAGGCATTACGCCTATAGTAGAAAGTATTATTATTACTATTATTAAGGTAGCGAGTTGGCAGAATCGTTAATGTTTAGCGCCATTTCGTTTGTCTTTACCTTCTGAGTTCAAATTCGGCTGAGGTCGACTTAGCTTTTCATCCTTTCGGGGTCGATAAATAAGTATCATTTGAGCAAAGGGGTCGATGCAGTCAACTATCCCCCTTCCCCCAAATTTTAGGCCTTGTGCTTATGGTAGAAAGCACTATTATTATTATTATTATTATTATTGAGTGAGAGAGCAGTTCATGCCATCAAAGTAACACTGGGGTAAAATATACGAAGCCCAATATACCCATCATGACTACCCGTCTGATAAGGGTACACCAGGCACATGCATCACAACCATATGAGCGCGACATGGTGATCTCATATCAAGATAAACAGCACATGAGCTTGCAAGTGGGCCCAGTTAGAATTTTCTTCAGGTTGAGTAGCCCATCCTGCTCAAACGGTCCCTGAATAAGGGTTGTTTAAGGATGTTGAAAAAACCACCCATGTTTCCAGAGGTGAATTATTCAAACCCCAACGAATCCCTCTCAACACATGGCTATGATGCTCCCCACTACTTCTGCTCGTGATCAGAGATGCACATATCGTCAGCCACTAAGGGACATGCTCAACTGGTTAAGGTCAAACAAATGACAAGCAAATCTATTATTATTATTATTATTATTATTATTATTATTATTATGGTAGCGAGTTGGCAGAACCGTTAACACACCGGAGAAAATGCTTAGCGACATTTCATCCGTCTTTACGTTCTGAGTTCAAATTCTGCTGAGGTCAGCTTTGCCTTTCATCCTTTCGCGGTCAATAAAATAAGTATTGTAGCAGCAATGGAGTTGATGTAATCGACTTACCCTTTTTTTCGAAATTGTTTGGTCCGTGTTGCAAAATTTGAAACCAATATTTACTTGGAAGAAGGCGTCGAGCTGGCAGAATTGTAAGCATGCCGTACAAAATGCTCAGCGCCATCTTGACCGTCTTTACGTTTCAAGTTCATATTTCCCCGCGGTCACGTTTGCTTTTCTTCCTTTCAGAGTCGATGGAATAACTACCAGTCGAGGACTGTAATCGACAAGTCCCCTAACCCCCAAATTTCAGACCTTGTGCCTGAAAAGGAATATTAAAATTCTGTTGCAGAAAGGAATATTAAAATTGAAGGTTCACTTGTCTTTTTGCAGTTTATATAAATCTTTAATCTTTTGTCTTCTTTCAGTCACTTGACTGCGGCCATACTGGAGCATCGCCTTAAAGGGTTTTAGTCGAACAAATCAACACTAGGACTTATTTTTTTTAACCTAGTACTTATTATATCGGTCTTTTTTGCCGAACCGCTATGCTATGGGGACATAAACAGACCAACACCGGTTGTCAAGCGGCAGTGGGGGGTCTTCGTAAAATATCACACAGGACGTGGTGCCGCACCATTTTGTGTCACGAAAACGATGGTGTTCATAAAGATCTTCTCGATATGTAACAGTGTGAGTGTCAATCCAGGCATTAACCGCACCGAGCTCGATGTCTCGGATAACCTGCAAAGGTGAAGAGCACAAGAAGTTTTCTCAAAATCAAGGCAATGAATACATAGCGATCGCTTAATTGAAGATGTCAATGTGAGTTCTATGTTATGTGATTAATACTGATTTTAAGAAGCATACATACTCATAACGTTGTTTGTCTTTGCAGAAAAGAAATGCACGATGGAGCTGTGAAGTTCGCAAAGGCTTTGATGAAACTAGGCATTAAAAAAAGAGACAAGATTGCATTTTGTGTTCCTAACTGTGTGGAATGGATGAGCTACGATATTGGAATCATGATGACTGGAGCATATTCTATGAGATTAATGTTTGGATTAGCAGATATAAAATCTGTTATAGAAGGTTGTAGTGCCGTAGTATTTGGTTCCAAATCTATTTGGGACAGTTTCTTATCCATTGCACAAATAGACAATAATGGAAAAGTATCTTGCGAAGCGTGTCCCGATTTGAGGTTTGCCATTGATGTGTCCAATTCTCACAGACCAGCCAATGCTTTATCTGCTGCTAAATTGATGGCAGAAGTAAGTGACGATGACGAGGTTGAGTTTCCTTACATTGACCCGGAAGATATTGCATCCATCAATCAGACTTCAGGAACCACAGGTGTACCTAAACGTATATGTCACAGCCATTTCAACTTTATAAATCTACCAGATAAGTTTGTTAGTGGCACTAGTATTTCTACTTTTGATGTATTATTTTCCGGTCGACCAATGGGATATATTGGAGGATATCCGTTTCTGCTCTTAACCAAGGGAGCCAAACACGTCACTGGAGATGTAGAAATGTTGAACGATACGAAGAATTTCGATTTTGTAGTAAATTTATGGCAGCAAGAGAAATGTACTATTGTGGGTGTTGCACCACAGGACTTGAAACGACTTGGCAATCGTGGGTTTCGTGTAAAGACGGTACTATCCGGTGGAGATATGCTTACACATGATGCAATAGAGTATTCTTTTAAAATTGCAGATGAATTTGGAATTATTTATGGAGCCACTGAAGCTTTGATTATATCCAGTAGATTTTTTACTCCAGAAAACATGTCACAACATCGACAAGGAATGCTCGGGCGACCACTTGAAGGAACAGAAATCAAAATTGTTGACGAGGAGAAGAGGGTTGTGGATATTGGAAAGACAGGCTATTTATATTTTCGAAGTAAGTGGACGACGAAAACATTTCTTGATGGCACCTCGTGTCTAGAAAAAGGATGGTATTCAACGTCAGATATTGGTTACTTAACTAAAGATGGTGACATCATAATGATTGGAAGAAGTACAGATTTTATCAAAAAGTGTACGGTAAAGTTATCGATTAAACTTATTGAAGATTATGTCGGACGTCAACCGAACGTAGATGCTGTGGTTGTTGTACCAATTCCTGACGAGGAGGTTGGTGAACGTGTGTGCGCATGTGTTACCATTCGACCAAATCACGAGTTCAATGAAGAAGAATTAAAAAAGTTTTGTACAGAAACAATGCCACAACCAAAGAACTTTGATTGTGTATCGATGCATCCTGATTACATTTTATATTTTCCTTCATTTCCACTTTTGGCTAGTGGTAAGTTTGATAGGAAAGCTATAAAAACTTTGGCTCTTAAAAAAGTAAAAGATTCTAAAAATAATTAATATCAATTTAAGATTTTCAAACTAATATCATATATTTCTATAAAACGTGCATTAAAGTATCAAACGTATTTTGACACTGCATAAGAGACAAATTTAAAAAGTAAAATTTAATCTTTATTATTAAACAGTGGATGTTTCGGTTGTGTTTTGTTTTTTTAACTTCTGCTTGTTCATATTTTATAAAATGAAAATTTGGATAATCCAGCTAGTTGATTCTAACTAATTCTAACATCGAGAACTGGAAGCAATGAAACTAACAAATCAAAGTAGATTAAGTTTACAATTTGTTCAAATTTCAATGACGTATATTTACCCCCCTTTCGAATTCAATTAATCAAATCATAAATGTTTGAAGAAATTGAAATAAAAAAAAAACAAAGAAAAAAAAATAAAAGAAAACCCACCTTTTTTTTTAGCTTAATGAGTATTATAATTTGATAAAAGAATTATATATAATAAATTATCGATTTTGTTTATTTTATTAACTTTTCAATATCATGCAACCAGAAATCTGAATGGGAACTGACACTGATAAATGTTTTCTCTAACAAATACTTTAATTGTATAATTTAATACGTTTTCGAATGTGCATTTCAAGTACGAAAGGATGTCAGTTGGATAAGTGATTAGGGTGAAAGACTTATTCAGCTAACTTTCGATGGATTGTAATTTGTCTATATTGTTTTATTTTCATGTGAAGAGCATTAACTCTATGGTCTTTCTCTCCGTTATTATTTAGTAGAATCGGTGAAGGGAAATCACTCATGATACCTCTAGGCCTTCTCACACTCGTGAGGTGGATACAGTTGATGATAAGTTTGAACTTTTCGCTCGACGTTGTCGAAAACGTGGGATCATCTAAGTGGTAATTCTGCTTGAAATAGCAGCCGAATTTCCCTTCAAATAATACCCTAGAATCTTTGAAAAGATGAAGAAAAAAGAGGAATACCTTGGATAAAGTTGTCCTGAGTGGAATCTTTACATAGGTTGCGGAATAATCAAGTGTTGCTTGCGCATATTTGAGAGGGAAGCCCACAGAGCGATGTTTCAGATGTGTGTGCAGTATTTTATTGGGTGTCATGAACAGTATTGCAAACGCCATTTTAAACAGCTTCCAATTTTGATTAGAATCATTTCCTTTGTATTTCTGATGCAATACAAAACGGTGTAGGTGCAGCAGAAGCTTAATTCCTTAACTTGTAAAATTTTGATCTTGTACTTTTATAAGAAATCAATATTCCAGTTGTTGATGTTTATGATTATGTCGTTGTTTAGTCCCAGTTAGCATTGACGGAATAGACCCATAATCAGAGCCATCAATGCAACACTCGTTCATATAATGTATTCAGGACCACATCATCTAATGTGTTTATTTTTATCCCAGCATTCTTTCGTTTCTGCCGATACTGCTCTCGAAAATTAAGCGGGAATACTAAAAAAAAAATATACTCAAAGACACTTTAGAAGGAGCATAAAGATTATCTCGACCTCACCACTTGATTGGTGCTTATTTTATTTTATACAATTAATAATTATAAATATAAAAACATCAAAATAAAATGAGATCATTGTAGATGTCATACGAAACCGCTAGAGTAAACAAAGACTTGTTAAAACTTTAGTTTACTTAGTAAGAAAATAAACAATACTCTGCGTTTTAGTAATTATTCAGCAAACAACAAAATACCCAGACGAACTAGATAAATACATTCCGATTAATTCAGGCAGGCAAGTGTATGTGTGGTGGATAGTCACTATATGGTAGTAGACGGACGACTCGACTGGTGCAGTGGTCGTAATGGTGCGATAGAGATATTGGGTTTAGAGGTGAGATAAAGACCTAATGGTTTTTGGAGTGCCTGTGTGTCGGTTACAAATGCAGATGGAGAATGAAACTAGTTGATTTAGAAATCTGTTGCTTACAACTTTTGAATTATTCATTGACATCATCAGTTAAGAGGAATGTGAGGGCCAGGGGCTAAAAACGGTTGTGAATGTTGAAAACACCTAGGATAATTGCCGGGGAAAGAGGAAAAGGGAAGTAATGTCTTTGATGTAGGAATGGTTATGGTGGCAGAGTTGTTGGGTGAAGGTGGGAAGCAGGGAAAGCAGATATATTTGAAAGATTGGGGAGGGTGACTTGAGTGGAATCTATATATCTATGCCATTACTATTCACAGTGGTGTTTGAATAAAGAGAGCCGTAGCATGAGCAATAAATATGGGCTGTAGGTAAGGGTTGAGAGATTTGTAAGTCGGGGATGAATAAGACGTATGGCTTGTGTGTTAGTGAGATAATTTGGGTTTAGATTTTATCGGATTTCACCGAAAATAGAGTGAATTATGCAACGGATTTAGCCTTGGAAATCCATGGGAGCATAGAAGATGTTATATACTTTCAGTTTGGGAAATCCGACTGTTACACAATCGATTCAAAGGAAAAGAGAAACATCGCTGATACATAGCTTGTTTATGATCAATCTGAAAGGTTTTGTAAATGTGTTAATAATTTGATAAAAATGTTTGGACTGGTTACGATATTTTTAAAGAATATGGGGACCGCTTTTCACCATTATAAACATTCCTACTTGATTTTGTAAAATGTGCAAAATAGCTGATCTAAAAAGTATGATTACTTCGCTGGTAACCAACAAAGAATGTCTCTTGTAACAAGGAAAGCTTAGCCAAAGAACGCTACTTCCATACGAACAATATATACGGACCTCAAAGCTCTCTGTGTATAGTTTCATTCCTGTAGTAGTGATGAAACCAACATATGACTGACGTAATTGGATGTTAGATAAGATTCAGAACATTAATGAATAAAGCCGAAACAACTAATCACTGCCAGAAATGAGCACAGAGATATTGACCGCTTCTACTTACTTACGAGGAATATAAGGAGATCGAAGTGAGTGTATGGATCACTTTGCCGCAACACATCAGGTGAAAGGCTTTAATTCCTATCAATAGAAATCCAGGCATTCCTATGATTTTAGAAAACGTTACGTTGACAGCAGCATAAGTAAAGTAATCTACCTTTGACCAACAACTAGTATATTAGCTCTAACTTTGATTAGCATACTTTTGCAATCGAGAAAAAAAAAGAAATAACATTATCTTCGTACTATAAATGTTTAGGGACGTCAGAGCATTTATATGTGGTATCTAGTGTAACTTTGAATATGCGATGTACATCATAGGCTGTTTTCTAAAAATGCCATCACGATATGGTCTACATATGAGGCATAAAGGTATGATGTAATGACACTAGAAAAGAGTCAAGAAGATAAAATATAATTTAAAGTGAAACAAAGGACAAATACTAGGAAAGAGTAGCGGTGAATGTTTCATTCTAACCATCTGTAAAACCTATGCTTCCAATTTTCCTGGGAATGATATGGGAAAGAGAAAACAAAAGCCACTGTACTTAGTAACTGGAATTAGTTGTTCAACAGACTTTTACATAATATTAAAGATAAAAAATACATCCATCCCCAATTAATGCTAAATCTGTTGATTCTACACCCGAAATATAACTTTATGTTTATAGCAGAGATTATAGGAGCACTTGGTATATATCTGACTATTTCAGCCCCTTTTTCTAAAACTTTGATCTTACAAAATCGGAACGGACACGGTTGGTTAAGAAACTATAATTCTAACTATTTATGGAACTGGAAAAATTGTGTAAAACTTTCCAGAGGTTTATCCCGTAATAAATATATACATACATACTAACACATAGTATTCGACCGTTACACCTTATCCCATTTCATCGATTATGCATTCGAATTTCAAGGACTGTAGAAGATGCTGCACATGTTATTAGTAGCTACCTCGAAATGTCGTCAAGTTACTACCTCCAAGTATGATATGCTGTTGTAATGTCGCCTGGAGGAGAAAATTCCCTGAAACAAATGCAATGTTTCTGATATTGAATAAATATATACATATCAACACAAGGAATATTGGTGGCACGGTCCCATGAAAACTTTCACCAAATGCAAGCATAAGAGGACTGATATAATGGTTTAAGACAGAAAAGTAAAATTATATGTAGTCGTAGAAGCCATCTGTCCTTTGAATATAAGTACTGTTTATGCCAATAATTATAGATGCATTTGGCTATATTAGTAAATTTTTAAGCGATCATCTCAAAAACTAGGGATTTCGTGGCAAAGCAAAGTGTCAAACTCATAGCTATTTACAAATACAATAGGTAGGCGGAACAATAAAAATGTACAAGACATTTCTAAAAGTTCATTATATAACACATGCATTTGTAGACAACGTAAAACCGTCTGCTATCAGTTTGCAAAGGGCATTCGTTCCTAAATTTGAAGTTGCAACTAGATCTACCTGGTACGAAGGAGGAGCTTCCCGTATGCAGAATGGATGTTGTACAATTAGAAGGCACGGTAGGGTTTAGGGTTGTGCCCTCCAACTAGCTCTCGGCGTTTTTTCACTATTATCGAAATTATTTGTACCTATAATGTATTGATTAATAAATGACATCATAAATATTCTAGATTCCTGGGAAATATCAAAGGCAGTAGTATCCTGTTGGTTTGCTGGTTTGCCTCAGAAACTCTATTTCTGTGGTTGGTACTCGAGGTATTGCAGCTTTTATTATTATCATTATTATTATTATTATTATTATTATTATTATTATTATTATTGAGTGAGAGAGAAGTGAATGCCATCAAAGTGACACTGGGGTAAAATATACGAAGCCCAGTGTATCCATCATGACTACCCGTTTGATAAAGATACGCCAGGCACATGCATCACAACCATCTGTGAGCGACATGGTGATCTCATATCAAGATAAACAGCACATGATCTTGCAGGTGGGGCCCAGTTAGAATTTTCTTCAGGTTGAGTAGTCCATCCCACTCAAAAAGTCCCTGAATAAGGTTTGTTTAAGGATGATGAACGAACCACCCATTCAAACACCAAAGAATTCCTATCAACATACACTATGATTCTCCCTCACTACTTCTATTCGTGATCAGAGATGTACATATCGTCAGCCACGAAAGGAAATGCCCAACTGGTTAAGGTCAAGCAACTTACAAGCATATCTGTAGCACTGAGCAGAATATTTGCCGTAGCCCAAATCTTATACCACCACAAAACAATGTAAATGATAACACTTCCAATCAGTTAAGATCATAAGTCATGAGAGCCACTGCCTGGTACTGCATCAGGGCAGTAATGGACATGCCACTAAGGAACATGCTCAACTGTTTAAGGTCAAGCAACTAACAAGCAAATATGTGGTATTGAGCAGAATGTTTGCTACATCCCATCTTTTATGGCAAAACATATACATGATAAAACTTCCTATCAGTTAAGATCAGAAACCATGAGAACTACGGAATACGCAGGACCTTCTTTCGAACATGCTTCGTAAGACATGATTAAAACTGATGTTTTCACTCTTTGTTATCAGTGTATGTTTTAAATTTTTGTAATAAATTTTGAATAAAGACACCAGTAATCTCGTGCTAGTGTTTTGTGGTTGTTTTTGTTCCGTAAGGAGCAGTATTTATCTTTTATTTATTGCATTCATAAAATGCCCCACTTGTTTACAAAAACACAAAAATACACAAAAATCATCATCGCCTTCAGTGGCCATCATGGGAGCGTTGAGGGGGGAACCTTTCCTCCAACCAGCTCACAAACAGAAGAAGACATTCCCCTGTTTCTGTCATTCACTCACAACGACAACAATAGCAACAACCACTAGCATTTAAGAGCTCGTGAAGCATGCACATTTCGTAGTAGCAACAATATCAGTTCGAAGACTGAGAGAGAAAATAGTAAAATCAACAGCAGCACCGCCACCGTCGCTATGGACAACTGCAAATTTGCAATCACCAAAACAGAAACAATGAGCATTAACGATAATGAGATGGACTCAACGAACAGCAAAACCAAAGAACGAAGAGTATATAAACAAGTGATAAAACCAACGACACAAGTGATAAAACCAACGACCACACCGTTATCGGCAACAACAACGGAAAACACAATGACACCGACAAAAACAACACCAAATCAAAAAGGGTTTTCAAACGTGGCCAACATTAAAAAAGAAATGTTTCAGCTGGCCCTCGATGAAAATATACATCTCTTAGTCAGCCTTGAATGGGAGGCAGGGCGACAGTGATATTTTTGAAAGCTCTGGATCTCGAGGTTCGGACGATCTTTCTGAAACCGGAAGGTAAGTTGGTGGTCTTGGACGTGAGCAAGAACAAAGTGCGTGCCTTCAAACTACTCGCTGTATACGCCCCGATGGTGGGAGGTCTGCCAGATTTCTTCAGACGTTTGGAAGTTTTCCTTGGGACGTTACGCGCTTTAACGCTAGTGGGCGATTGGAACGCCATCTTAGACGCACATCTAGATAGGGTGGGGCTAACCGATAGGAGAGTGGGGTGTAAAAACCTCACAAACCTGCTCAGTCGCTTTCAGTTGGCTGACAGGTACTGATTGGGTTTCCCGAATGTGCTAATGTGGACATGGGCAAACCGCATCGAGTCTTACAGCTCGTAACTAGACAGAGTATTTTGTAGGCATGTAGATAGAAACAGTATAAGTTGTCCACAGTTCAAATTTATAGTCTACACGGACCACAACTTTGTGATATGTACGGTCGACATAGATAGAATACATTGACAGGGCCCCAGATACTGGAAACTGGACGCGTCCTTCTCGGCGCGCCAAGCTTTCAGAGACCAGGTTAGTAAGTTCACCATCTTTTGATATGATCATTATTGCGTGTGCAATCGTCAACAACCAATGGTGGCTAAAAAGGATTCGCTCTTGATCAATTGTTCAATGCCAGGCACAAAGCTTGCGTTATCAGAGTTAGGGTGAGTTCACCGAGACGGGAGGGGCCGAAAGAAGTTCGATGGGCCCCCGGATAGCAGAAGCGCTACGTAGAAACGAAGCCACAATTCTAGGATGCGGTAGTTTTGTGTCGGCCAATGCGGACGACGTAACCATAATAGTGTCGGATATCTAAGAAATCTAGGTGGTCGGCACTGCTCTAAGGGAGTACGAATCAGGGACCGAAGCAAAAGTTAACCAGGAGGAGTCGGTGGGGCTATAGCTAGGTACCTGGAGAAGCAGATGCATGCCGACCTATACGGCGACTACACCTCCTCACCGTTGAGGAATAGCTGGAGATGTCGCAGCCTCAGCGCATGTCTACGCATCATTATCCACCGCATGCCCGTTTGACGAGGGGAACGCATTCCATCCACAGAAAGCGGAAGAGGAAGTTCTCCAGCTTGATCAGCCACGAAGCAGGGCAGGAGACGGCAGTCAAGCGGTTGTAGATGACGGAAGCGATGTACGCATCACCACCTTCACCCGGGCCCTCACGGACAACTTCCTCTCTGACCATTTCTGGGTGAGGCTGGCCGCCCCTCTCGTCACCTCTACGCAGTTCTTGTCCATCAAAGCAGACCCCAAGTAATTCAGCTGGGCCTTCCGTCCAGTGCCCTACGATGTACTATATAGTCAGATGTTCACTACCAGTGAACTAAGGTAACACCTCTTATTTTTTGAGCGCCTTCCGGGGTATTTGGGCGGTTCCAAGCAGTGCAGGTTTCTGCAAGTGCTCCACCCTTATTGCAGCTCCTATTTGTTCCACGTACTTCTCGAGATTTTTGCTCACTGTTCCAAGGGCTCCGACAATTTTTGGCACTACTGCTACCACAACTGCTTAACTTCCCAAGCTAACCTGTCATATCTCTTGACATTTCTTTCTTCCTTATCGCATACCTTGTTGTCAGTTGGCCATGCTATATCTATGATCCATCATAGCTTGTTTTCTTTCTCAATTAAGACTATGTCTGGCTTCCTATTCTCTATCTCATGGTCGCACAGAGTCATGAAATCTCATAGGATCTTTGCATTTCTATTTTCGACGATGTCTTCGGATTTGTGATTGTACCATTATTATTATCATTCTTCTTCTTCTTCTTATTATTATTTCTGTTTATCACAGGTTTTGTTTGAGCTCCTGGATTCTTACATGCATAGCGGGCTTTTATCTGTAGCCTGCAGTACCATGCTAACTATTCTTTTTAGCTATCTAATACTTTCCTGGCATTATTACTATTATTGTTATTATTATTATTATTATTATTATTATTATTAGTAGTAGTAGTAGTAGTAGTAGTAATGTATAACCAGTAAATCCAGGTTCAAAGACTCAAATTTTTAATCATAGTCCTGTACGTTATTCCGAATGGCCGCTCTCTGTCTGGCTCATGAGGGACAAATGTTTGGGTTAGGCTATCACTTTGGTTAATCTTCCTTGGTGATGCCAATTGTTTTGTGGATACCGTGGTTTCGCAATCTTCTGGGTAACGGACGTGAGCGTATTGGGGTTTAGCTTCGATTAAATCAACTTGGTCCACGATAGGGTTATACTTGTTAGTGCGATTGTTCCTTTGAACAAGCGCAAGTCCTGGGTTAAGAAGCCATGTTGGCATAGAGGTTCCTGTTTCTGAACATCTATGCCAACATATTAACTTCGGAAAGATGAAAAGTAAAAGTAATGAAGAATTTATTAGTTCACTTGTGCTATAATTAATGTTTCTTGCCAATTGTCAGAGATCCAACGTTCCAAAATAAACACAGCAACCAGTGTTGGTGTGTGTTTACGTCACTGTAACTAGTGGTTCAGCAAAAGAGACCTGTTGAATAACCATCCGGTTAAAAATATAATCATTGGGGTTAATTCGTTCGACTAAAACCCTTCACAGTGTGCCCCAGAATGGACGTGGTTCAATGACTGAAACAAGTAAATGATAAAAAATAGTCAGGATCTTTTCGGTTTGAACGGCAGTTTTTAACATAATTTCTAGGTAACTAAAAATTTAAAAACTTCGTATACTGGTAGAATGTGTTTATAAAACATCTTTTTCTCTTGGCTTTATTCAGAAAATTCTATAGTTTGTAAGATATTTGTTGTTTTTTTCTTCAATTTCTGCAATTTCAACCAATCACTGGCGTCCATTGAGGTAAAAAAAAACATTCTGTGCCGTATGAATATGTCCCTCGTTTAAGAAACAGATTGGGTTTATTTACATTTGTGAAGAAAAAAAGATACCCTTCCCCCCACCCCTAACCCTAACTAACCCTAACCCTAAAACAGATAGAAATGCAATAGATCGATACTAGAGTCATAATTATGGGTGACAATTTCATATGACACCGCTAGAAAAAACTGCCGTTCAAACCGAAAAGATCCAATAGTCATACCTGCAAAGCTTTTTGACTATTATTAATGCAGTTGATGAGAATCTATATGGAAGAGGATGACCGTTACAACGCAGACATACAGCATTCGTCTTTATTGTATTGTAAAACAAAGTCTATTGCATTCAGTAAAACGATAAAATACACATATACTGAACGACGACCACGATTTAGGTACGAAATTTTACGAGACAATTAAACGAGTGTATTCAGAACAACAACAGTTACAATCACCACAGCAAATAGAATTTCATCGTGAGCAGTAACAACATACATCTCACTTGGGCAAGCTTTCAAGAGCATTATAGTAGTGCGAAAGAAGCTTACAAAACGTTTATACAGATACTAGAAGGCATTCGTACACAAAACTCAAGTGCTTGTTTCATGCAGGGGCGCCTGCCCTGAGAGTGAAATATAATTTTGAAGGAAAGTAGTCTCCTCCATTTGCCGTTAATCGACAATAAATATATTTTGTTTGATATATTAAATAAATTGATTTTCTAGAAATTTAGCATCTTATGTAAATATCTGAAATCTTTATCACAAACTATTTCACCGCATTTAATATTCGTAACGACCTTATGAAACCAAATGAGGTTTTGTTCATTTACTGCATTTCATCTGTTTAATGAACCAGTGAGAAACTAGTACGTCTTATTTATGCATTGCCTACATAAGAAAAGTGGAGGCGCGTGGCTTAGTGGTTAGGAAGTCAGCATCATGATCGTAAGATTGTGATTTCAATTCCTGGAACGGGCGACGCATTGCGTTCTTGAACAAAACACATCATTTCACGTTGCTCCAGTCCACTCAGCTGGCAAAAATGAGTAACGCTGCGATGGTCTGACGTCCCGTCCAGCTTTGGAACACATACACCATGGAAACCGGGCCCATGAGCCTGGCTACGCTTTAAAAGGGCACATTTATCTTTTTATTATATAGGAAAAACTCAGTTATTTATTTATTTATAGTTCATCAATTGGCATCAAATAAAGAATAGATGCTGTCAGAGTCTGTCGTTGACTAGTTTTTCTTCAGATAATCTAAATACAGAGTATGTTTTAGTTAAACGATTCACTGGTTTTCTATATCTCGGTTCTTCACCACATATGTTCTTTTACCTCATAAAAGTTTCCCGTATAACTTGAAATGACTTTTTTTACAGAACACTACTTTTACAATATGTTTAACTTACATTTTGTTTCATTTTGCAAATATTAATTATTGTCGTCATTAAATCTGCACGTTTACAAAGTTTTGGAAACAAAACGTGCTATTTGACAGTATGACATTATTGGGTCATCGTTCCGCTTTGGTCGGTAGTGGCCTATTTTGAAGCGTCATATAAAAGATAACTCATATAATTTGTTGTTGTTGCCCGCTTTCTGCTTTGGTGTCGTCGAATTTCGATTTTACGGCTTTTTTCCTGATAATACATACGAAATCTTCTATGAGTTTTAACTTACTATCACTACAATGAATCAAAGTACGCCAAAGTTTATTTAGGTGAAAGGTTAATGCTAACTCCTTTCAAATGCAAAAATTCGGTTAAATGTTTTCACACTTTGAAACCCAACTTCAAGACATGCGAAATATCGTAAAAAAAAAAATACATGTTTCTTCTACAGTATCCGTATATTTCAATTAGAAATAGCGCTGACTCAATTCAGATGCGGCAAACAGTCAGAACAGGCAGACGTGCATAGAGCACCGCTAGCTCACACTAAACTTCCTCGTACCTTAACACTGTTAATAACATATAATATTTCACAGCTGCAGTTTACAGTGATGAACACACACACACACACACACGCATCTCGACAATGAGTCAAAGTACACTAAAGTTCCCCTAACTCATATATTGGGCCATCCCATAAATAATGAAATTTTTTTATATTACTTTTCAGAATTAAGATAAAGTTCTTTTTTAATCTAAATGATACTCTTCTTCATTTTCTACAATGCTCTTCCATCTATCTGGTAGACTTTTAAGGCTCCTCTTCCAAAATCCCCTTGTCCGTGACGAAAAATACTCCCCCAGTTCTGTTCTGACCTCGTCTAGAGAATTTATATTTTTTTCCGTCCAAATGATTTTGAAGACTGCGACATAACAGATTATCGGACGGGGCAATGTCCGGCGAATATGGTGGGTGGGCGGGGGAAGGTTCATTCGTGAGACGTGACAGCAACGAAGAGCACACATTCACACTCTGCACGCGATTAGACTCGGAAGGTTTCTGAGGAACCCATTGACCCAAATTTCTGACTTTTCCGATGGCACGCAGGAGTTAATGAATGGTTGAATGACCTAATCCAAGCTTCTCTACTAGTTCCACAACACTTACAGTGGGATTTTGTTTCACCTGGGTTTGCAGGACGTCCTCGTCGAACTCTACAGATCTTCCAGGACGAGGCTCATCTTCTAGGCTGTAGTTTCAAGCTCGGAATTTCTGGAACCACCGTTCACACTGGCTTACGCTTATTGTCCAATTCCCATATACTGTATTAATATCCATCGCACTTTCCGTTGCGTTGTTGCCATTATTGAACGCATAAAGCAAAATATGCCGAATATGCTTCTTTGTCACTGCCATTAAAGTTTTGAAAAAATAACTGTTAATACATACATACATGCATATATGCAAATACGAGGTGTTTGAATATCTGGAGCACTTCAAAGTGAAGCCTATACATTGGAGAAAATATTTTTCCGTATACTCGCCGAAATTGCGAGGATGACCCGGTTCTTGACTGAAGATAAAAGGCTTCGAGTGACCCGTCCTTGTTTTTTTGTATCGTCTATCTGGATGTTTTGTTGTCCCTTTTTGCATCACTTAGTTGTCCGGATGTTTTGCGTTCTTGTCCCATTTTGTATCTTATTATATATATATATATATATATATATATATGAGAATGTCGATCAACGAGAATGCGTGCTCAACATCACATTGGTGGATAGAAATTTTTTATTTGTCTATTAAGGCTACCATTTTTTTCACGTTAATAAAAATATCTTAATACTTAAGAATTTTTCAAGCCGATCACGTAGAAGAATGGTGTTCGTCTCCATATTAAATGTCTCGTGAGATGTCTTGGGAGTTCACAAAAAGGCCCGTAAAGAAAACAAGAAATCACTACTCTAGGATGACACGTTTTAAGTCTGTGTATATGTGTGTGTGTATGAAACTATTTTGTGTGTATCCATGGTTATGAGCACGTGTATGTGTGTGAGGATATCTGACTCGTGTGTGTGTATTCTGTCTGTATGTGAGTGTATACGCGTGTATATGTGTGAGGTTGCCATAATTGTGTGTATGTGTGTGTATGAATGTGTGTATGCCTGTTAAGCTATTGTGTGTGTATACGTGAGTATGAGCACGTGTATGTGTGTAAGGATAGCTGACTTCTGTGTGTATGTATACTGTTTGTATTTATGTGCGTATACGTATGTATGAACACGTGTATGTGTGTGAGGTTGCCATACTTGTGTGTATGTGTATGTGTATGAATGTGTGTATGCCTGTTAAGCTATTGTGTGTGTATACGTGAGTATGAGCACGTGTATGTGTGTAAGGATATCTGCCTTCTGTTTGTGTGTGTGTATGTGTATACTGTTTGTATTTATGTGCGTATACGTATGTATGAACATGTGTATGTGTGTGAGGCTGCCTTACTTGTGTGTGTATGAGTGTGCTAAGTGTGTCGTACTGCATAGAGGTGTTAGGTGGAGCGGTGGTGACAAAAGTGGTAGGTGTTGGAATGCGTAAGTATTTGAGTACATACTTACTCCTTTAAATGTGAAGATGGATATGGAAGTGTGGGTGTTGTGAGTGTGTGGAGTAGGGAAGAAGGGTTGTATGGGTGCTTGTGGGTTTACGTATAGACCGTCTGAACCTAAATGGTGAGTGGCTGTGTGAGGTTTATATATATGCTGTCCGAAAATGGTGAAAATAGTGTGTGCATGTAAGGAGAGTGTTTGGTTATATGTATATTCTGTGTGTGTGTGTGTGTGTGTGAGTTGGTATGTATGAATATGCTGTCGGAACTTAAATGGGGTGTGTATATGGATGTATGTCTATGCTGTCTGAACGTGAATGGCTTGTATGTGTGTGTGTGTGTGTGTGTGTGTGGTGTTGTATATTTAGTTAAATACTCGAGCTCAGAACTTATCTATTTTTAAGCCTGATACTTATTCTATCGGTGTCTTTTTGTCTTTTAAATTTCAGGGACGCAAACATACCAACACCTGTTGTCAAGTGTTGGTGAGATACAAAGATACACACAGACAGTCAAATGTATATATACATATATATTTTCATACACTGTGGCTTCTTTCAGTTTCCTTCCACTAAATCCACTCACAAGGCTTTAGTCGGTCCGAAGTTGTAGTAGAAAATACTTGCGCACGAGCCATGCAATGGGAGTGAACCCCTAACTATATGGTTGGAAAGCAAACTTCGTACCACGTAGCCAGAAACACACTCAGTCTACACATACACACATATAGATATACACACATGGTTGCCCTATATAGTTCGGGGTCAACATCTACTTTTTCACGACCAGTTCTATGTTTTCTCTCTAATCCAATTCTTGATAGAATTAAATGCATTTAAGTTCATTAGCAAGAACAATAACCCTACAATATTCATATTTCCTTATTGCCCACAAGGGACTAAACATAGAGGGGACAAACAAGGACAGACAAAGGGATTAAGTCGATTACATCGACCCCAGTGCGTAACTGGTACTTATTTAATCGACCGCGAAAGGATGAAAGGCAAAGTCGACTTCGGCGGAATTCGAACTTAGAACGTAGCGGCAGACGAAATACCTATTTCTTTACTGCCCACAAGGGGCTAAACACAGAGGGGGCAAACAAGGACAGACAAAGGGATTAAGTCGATTACATCGACCCCAGTGCGTAATTGGTACTTAATTTATCGACCCCGAAAGGATAAAAGGCAAAGTCGACCTCGGCGGAATTTGAACTCAGAACGTAACGACAGACGAAATACCTATTTCTTTACTACCCACAAGGGGCTAAACACAGAGGGAACAAACAAGGACAGACAAAGAGATTAAGTCGATTAATTCGACCCCAGTGCGTAATTGGTACTTAATTTATCGACGCCGGAAGGATGAAAGGCAAAGTCGACCTCGGCGGAATTTGAACTCAGAACGTAACGACAGACAAAATACCGCTATTTCGCCCGGCGTGCTAACGATTCTGCCAGCTCGCCGCCTTAAACTCTACAATATTTTGACACCATATTAGAAACGTGGCTACATATTGAGAAAAATACGATAAATTATGCTAGTTTAAAAATAGAGAGTAATATATCGAGGCAACTTCTAGGCAACGTAGATTCCTTATTTCTGTATTATTTTTGTTTTAGTTGCACTTAAATAAAAGAGCTAAATTAGATACATACGTGGTTGTGTAGTTTGCTTCCCAGCCATGTAGTCTCATGTTCAATCCCGCTGCGTTGTACTTTGCACAAATGTCGGATCTTTTTGGTTTGAACGGCAGTTTTTAACATAATTTCTAGGTAACTGAAAAATTTTAAACATCTTTTTCTCTTGGCTTTATTGAGAAAATTCTATAGTTTGTAAGATATTTGTTGTTTTTTTCTTCAATTTCTGCAATTTCAACCAATCACTGATGTCTATTGAGGTAAAAAAAACATTCTGTACCGTATGAATATGTCCCTCGTTTAAGAAACAGATTGGGCTTATTTACATTTGTGAAGAAAAAAAAGATTCCCTTCCCCCTACCCCTAACCCTAACCCTAAAACAGATTGAGATGCAATAGATCAATACTAGGGTCATAATTATGGGTGACAATTTCATATGACACCGCTAGAAAAAACTGCCGTTCAAACCGAAAAGATCCCAAATGTCTTCTTCTGTGGCCCCAGAACGACCTGGTGAACGAATTTGGTAGACGGAAACTAAAACAAGCCTGTCATATATACCGCATCGCACTGGTGCGCCACGGAGCGCTGTTATAGACATACGTATTAACGTCGTGTAGGAAGCTTTTCCCGGACACTTTTTCCGCAGTGAATTTGGCGTATAAACAAAAACTCATGCACTATTTATGTATGGCCGATAATATTTACATTACTAGAGTTACTCTTAGTTCGTTTATCTTTTATCATTGACATGTTTCATTCACCCTACTGCAGCTCTTTGGGTCACCGCCTTGAACATATCGACCACAGGACATTTTTTAAAAAAAGCCTAGTACTTATTCTGCCATTCTCCTTTGCCGAACCACTAAGTGACAGGGACGTAAACCCACCAACACTGGTTGTCAAGTAGTCATGGAGGAAGACACAAAGACACACACACTATGCAAATATTCTTTTAAAATCTTTTCCTTTAATTTTTCCAAAATTTAATTGTTTTTCATACTTACAGTTGGAAAGGTCTCAATGACTGAAACCGGTACTGAAATGTTTTTTATAAAATTATTTTAGCATTTTCTACCTTGACTTTTTTCCCATATATATCAACTCGTGTATTCCTTTTCAACCTTCTACACACACACACACACACACACACACACACACCTATATATCTATACATATAAATTTGACATGGGCGATTCTTTCTTGTCTTGGGATTCACAGTCAAACGGCTGAGTGGAATTGCGCGAAAAATTACACAGATGTGTAGAATGATCCGGTGGTGATGCTAGGCTTTGTGTTTTTTTTATAGCTTCCATGGTTATCGAGATAATCTACTATAATAATACTCTTGTGTTTATGAACGAGAAAGGAAGGGGTGATAGATGAATAAGGAAGGAAGGGGTGATGTCATACTTGGTAGTGGGATGATGAAAATTGTACGCTGAAAAAATAAATCAAACAGCATTTAAACTCTGTGTTAATATATGTTTGTGTATGCAAGAGGGGGTATGTAAATATGTGTGCGTGCGTAGGTGTGTGCTTGTGTGTGTTTGTGTGCGTGCGCGTGCGCCGCAATGGAAGTGGGATGGTTCATTTTTGTTCGTCTAGTATTTGGGTTTATTCTTTGATTTGGTTGAATCTTGGTTGGTTTTTTTTATTGTTCAGTTACTTTTAGCGTTTTGACAGAAAAAGTCATTCTAAAATTGCTTTTTAACGTAAGCGTGCCCAAACAAGTCGAATGCTTACACAGAGCAGGTTTTACAGCCACATCATCCAATTCACAACGACCTCGAACCCACAAGAGTAAACAAGAGAGACAGAGACAGGCAGAAACAAGGAAAATGCCACTTGTATTTGAACACTATACAAATATTCTTTAAAAAAACTTTTTAAATTTTTCTAAATTTAATTGTTTTCCATACTTACAGTTGAAAAAGTCTCAATGACTGAAACCGGTACTGAAATGTTTTTATAAAATTATTTTAGCATTTTCTATTTTGACTTTTCCATATATATCAGCTCGTGTGTTCCTTTTCAACCTTCTACACACACACACACACACACACACACACACACACACACACACACACACACATACATACATACATACATATATATATATATATATATATATATATATATATATATACATATATATAGTTGTGTCTTGGCAGTCACAAATGCAAAAAGTATTTATGTGTGTGTGTGCGTGTATGCGTGTATGTGCGTATGTGTAAAAGGTTCTCCGAAGGCCCGACGTCACCTTGAAGTATGCAAAAGAGCTGGAACGGGACCACCAGCGATGGAATGTTCTGGTGGTAGATCTGGTCGGCTTTACGCATGATGACACCTCTGGGGCCACTAACCTCGGACGACCAAGCCCCATGAGTTGAGAGTATGAAGTGAAGCGATATAGACGTATACGTGTGACGGAAACTGAAAAAAAAACCCGTCGTATGTATTTATGTGTGTCCGTGTGTTTGTTTGTGTTTGTCCATCACCACTGCTTGACAACAGGTGTTGGTGTGTTTACGTCCCCAAAACTAGCAGTTCAGCAAACGGACTCATACAATAAGTACAAGGCTTAAGAAAAATTAAGTACTGGGATTGATTCATTCGACTAAAAGGTCCTCTACGTGGTGCACCAGCATGGCTGCAGTTTAATCATTGAGACAATTAAATGATTAAAAGATAAAAGATATAGATAACCTATAACATATTTACATAAATATATAGGTAACCTGTAACATATTTTCAAGTTTCACATAAACCCCTCCTCTTCACACACCACATACCTCTTATCTTCCCTGTGCCCCGTCCACTTCTACCCCGCACGCATCTACTCTACCGTTCGACTAAAATTCATCAAGGTGTACCCCAGCATGCCTGCAGTCTGATGACTGAAACAAGAAAACTATAAAACATAACAGATAAAGATACGAACGGCAGAAACAGAACTATTATTTGATAAGAGGTTCTTCGCAAATCAAGTAGCTTCGAGGATAAGAAATAAATGAATAAGTATATAAGCGTGCATGTGAGTATGAAATATATTTGTTACAAAGATTTACATAAATTTATTCGGTCTGGTCATGGAGAGAAAATAATACCACTAGAAAGCGGGAAATATTTTGGTTCACCCCACCTTTTCCCCTTCAAGTTAAGAATGTCCCCGAAGTATTCTTTAAGATCATTGAAAAAAAAAACTTTCCTCCGGATAATAAATATCACCCCATCTTTAACAAATTTAGTTTAAAATTGTCATATTCAACATCATCACATTTAGGCTCCATCATTGCTACTAATGATAGATTTAAACTTAAAAAGAACACTAGGGAATCTATGGAACGTAATTAGGAAAGTAGGTATCTGAATTCCATAAAAAAAAGCCATGTAATTGCCGATCCCCAGAATTTTGCACGTTTTGCACAACTTGTTTGATAAAAAACGTAGTTTATAAGTGTGGGGCAAGTACCTCAAAAGAACCCAAGAAAATCTACATAGAGAGCACAATAGATTTTAAAACTAGATGTAGGGGGCATAAAATTCTTTTACAAACGCGAGCATGAAAAATTCGAGAGCACTAGCCAGACACATAGATAATTTAAAAGCGCAAAATAAACGATTTAAACTAGATTGGTCAATAATTACTCAAATCATTGAATATGTAGATTATGCACTAACTAATCCATAAATATAATTTGTACGAGTAGAAAAATATTATTAAATAAGATTTCTGATGATTTAATATTTTGGAAACAAAGGTATTTTTCTACTTTAAAATTTTTTTCTCATTAAAATATAGCCAACCCATGTTAAAAATTGAAATCTGAATTCCGATCTTCATCCCCAATATGTTTTAGAAAAGCCGTAAATGCATCATTTTTTTGTAAGATTTTTAATATATTTACTCCTCATTTTAGAATGAATTTTTCTGAACACATTTTTATCACAACATAGGATACCTGGTTCAAGTATGAAGTCTTTTGATATTTCATAAACAATTTAAAAGACTTTTTAAAACTTCACATACAATCTCCGATGAAGGAAATGTATATACTCGAGATGAGTACAAATAGATCACCCATCCTGAAATACCTTTCCTGAGACGGCCGTAGTATATATACGAATTCGAGCTATGGAATTAAGCATTCGCTCTTTTAGATACCCATTCATCTATTATATTTATGATTTTGCAAGGCGACGAGCTGGCAGAAACGTTAGCACGCCAGGCGAAATGTTTAGCGGTATTTCGCCCGTCGCTACGTTCCGTGTTCAAATTCCGCTGAGGTCGATTTTGCTTTTCATCCTTTCGGGGTTGATAAATTAAGTACCAGTTACGCACTGGGGTCAATATAATCGACTTAATCCATTTGTTTGTCCTCTCTGTGTTTAGCTCCTTATGGGTAGTAAAGAAATAGGTATTTCGCCTGCCGCTACGTTCTGAGTTCAAATTCAGCTGAGGTCAACTTTGCCTTTTATCCTTTCGGGATCAATAAATTAAGTACGAGTTGCGTACCTCCCCAAAAATTTCGGGCCTTATGCCTAGGGTAGAAAAGAATATTTGTAATTTTGCATATGCAAGAGTGGCTGTATGGTACGAAGCTTGGTTCCCAACCACATAGTTCGTGGTTCAATCCCAAAGGAAGGTGAGCTGGCTGAATCGTTATCACGCCGGGCGAAATGTTCAGCGGTATTTCGTCTGTCCTTACGTTCTAAGTTCAAATTCCGCCGAGGTCGATCTTACCTTTCATTCTTTCGGGGTCGATAAATTAAGTACCAGTTGTGTACTGGCGCCAATCTAATCGACTGGCCCCCTCCCTCAAAATTTTGGGCCTTGTGCCTAAAGTAGAAAAGTATATTTATGATTTTGCAGTGTATTGACTGAGTACATTTAACATCTGACCATTTTGTTTTAGAACCGATTCAAGCGATCTCATACGAATATATATTTTATATTTTACATTTTAAAATGATATTTATATATCTTTATATATATATATTATGTATCTATATTATTATATATTTTATATGACGTGTTGTGTCTTTCGAAGAATTTATTGAGGAGAATAATCTGTTTTTTGGTTGTCAATATCTCGAAAGTTGCCTTTTCATTGAAACCTACATTACTTACACACAGACACACACACAGACACACATATATATATATATATATATATATATATATATATAGGTGAGAAAGTTGGTGTGTGAAAGCACGTGGTTGAATATATAGAAAATAGTAAAAAGTGAAAAAACTACAGAAGGCTTGTTTTAAAAGGTTAAAAAATATATTTGAGTCATTATGTCAGAATATATTTTTTAACCTTTTAAAACAAGCCTTCTGTAGTTTTTTCACTTTTTACTATTTTCTCTCTCTCTCTCTCTCTCTCTCTCTATATATATATATATATATGTGTGTGTGTGTGTGTGTGTGTGTTTGTGGTACAAGTTAAACGTTTATAGTTTCTGATTCAGACAGCAGTTTTGAGGGAGGAGATTAGACGATATCACGAATTCAGAGCTTCGTTAATACTTTACTTTTAGGACTTTGACAGAATGAGATACAGAGCTGACCTGTACTAGATTTCAACTCAGGATGTAAATGTCCAGGACATACACCGCATAATATATTTTTCCGATACTTTAGCGTTTCTGCCAGTTTACTACTTACCCTCTCTTTCTGTCTGTCAGTCTGTCTGTCTGTCTGTCTCGCATTCTCTCTGTAAATATATATATATATATTATATGTATGTATGATTATATAATTATAAATTATAATTATAACTAAGGGCTCTGAAGGGACAACGCCAATATGCTATAAGTAGATGTCAAATGTCTACAAAGCACTGAAAATTGTTCTCCTTTTTTGCATAAAGCTGAATGCGTGTAAATGAACAAGAAAATTTATAGAATTTCGGACAACTCTATATCTTAAGATTTCGTGTTTTATAATAAAAACTACTCCACATTCTTCAGTAGAAGTATACCGACAATATATAAGTGAAAAATATATATACATACCCATAAATACTTGCATGCAGATGCCAATATATACATAAATTTGCCACATATACATTATATCTAGTATGTATATATTGGTACCAGTACGCAAGTATTTATCGGTATGTATATATATATTTTCACTTATATATTATCGTTATACTTCTATTGAAGAATGTAGAGTAATGTTTATTACAAAACACGAAATCTTAAGATATAGAGTAGTCCGAAATTTTATTAATCTTCTTGTCCATTTCCTCGCATTTAGTTTTGTGCAAAAAAGAACAAATTTAGAATAGTTTGTAGACATTTGACGTCTACTACTAGCGTATTGGCGTTACCCCTTCAGTGGCCTTAATTATAATTATATATTTACAATTATATGCTTAAATATTAATTTTACCGATATGGTGTTTTTTTAAGCTGGTCACTGGTATAAACATTTTAATGATTATTCCCTCAATTTATACGTGTATATATATATGTATAAGTGGGTGTAAACACATGAACAAAATAAGAAAGAAGAAAGCAAAGGACCACTGATGCGGGCACAGGAGTGTGACGAAAGAACTCTTGCCGAAATAAGGTTAAGATTAATGTAAAAAATAAATAACGCTGAAGCAAAGTAACACCAAATATATAGTGCGTGGGTTTTTATTGGCTAAACTGGCAAAATGACCATTCCTAAATACAACAATATATATATATATATATATTTAAGGAGAACAAAAAGAAAATTGGTGGGCAAATGGAGATTTTTTTTGTGGTTCTAACAGACAAAGCTAATTTTGTATACGTTACGGTTTGGTTTATATATAGTTTTTATTTTCGGACTTCGGAAAGATGAAAAATAAAAGTAATCGAGAATTGGTTAAGCGAGTATGACTTGACTGCGTGTGGTTTAGTTAATCCCATGCGTGGCTTCTTGGGCAAGTGTCTTCTACTATAGCCTCGGGCCGACCAAAGCCTTGTGAGTGGATTTGGTAGACGGAAACTGAAAGAAGCTCGTTGTATATATGTATATATATGTGTATGTGTATGTGTGTATATGTTTGTGTGTCTGTGTTTGTCCGCCCCAACATCGCGTGATAACCGATGCTGGTGTGTTTACGTCCCCCGCAACTTAGCGGTCCGGCAAAAGAGACCGATAGAATAAGTATTAGGCTTACAAAGAATAAGTCCTGGGGTCCATTTGCTCGATTAAAGGTGGTGCTCCAGCATGGCCACAGTCAAATGACTGAAACACGTAAAAGAGAGTATATTGCTTTTAAAATATGCATGCCTATTTTGAAAGAGTGTAACCAAATATGTTATTAAAAAATATTAGGCAAAATTTCATTTACAAAATCTGCCTTGATCTGAGTCCCTGATGAAATATACTTCCTCAAAATATCATGCTATGGGAACTGAATGAGAGCCCATGTATTTAGGAAACAAACATCTTAAGCACATAGACAAATGCCTTTCTTTTTTTTTTTTACCTTACAGAGCTGTTGGCAAGTGCTCCGTAAGCGTTATAGTTGAGGAAGAGACAAGGAAGTAAATTGATGGGATACCGAGCAACTAGCTGAAAGCATGTAATGTTCGTATGTTGTTGTCTATACATAATAAAACCAACGGAAAATCGCTGAAATACTGTATGGTGGCGTCCATTTATCCTTAAGTAGTACCCCGAATAGTATAATAAATAGGCAAAAGTATTTATGAGTAATTGTTTAGTTAGCGTAACTGACACTTGCACTCTCTGTACTGGCTCAATGTATGTTATTTAGTATGGGAATTCAACTTTCATTGCTTAAGGTAAGGGACAACCGTAAATGATCATGAAACCTGCTACATATTTTTATCATTCTGAAAACTATGTGTTGAGCTTAATTTTGTCTAGTCTATTAACGTGACTTGTCTCATCTGTGAGTTCTCTCTAAGATTTCATCTGTATACAATGAGAGTGCTGGTGTTGATGAACATAATTTTGTTTGCCCAAGTACAGTTCCCACCTAACAGATTTGACGAAAGACTCTCCAGCTATGGCCAACCTATTATATTTACAGACACAGCGTTATGTCCAAGGCTATATTATTTAGTGCATCATTCATACAACCACGATGGGATGCAGTTTGAAGGCAATTTAGTTGCTATTTTTGGTAGTTTGAGTGACCTCACAGTCTCCTTGCTGGTTTGTGCAACAAAGTTGAATAGATCAACGTCTGGACAGTAGTAAGCTGAACTGAAGATCAAACTTCAATTCTTGAAGATTTTCTCCAAACGAGCAAGAACGTACAAGAAAACGGAGATTAGTATCAGCTTGACAGTGGATCCATGGTTTCGGAAAAGGATTAACTAGAGAGCAGGCTGGTTTGTTTTTTATTTGCATCTTCTAGATGTTTTAAAAGTAGTTCACATCCAAATTCACTAGATATGCATATAAAATGTGCCAACAAGGCAACCTAAACGACCTTGGTTGACGTGTTTGAATTAGCAGCTAAATATCTATAGAGTTAAACATTAGCATCTAGAAAAGTGGGAGAACGTATTTCACTAACGTGATTCTCAATATGGCATTTGGAGAAAAAGAAAAGACCCGCATGCTCAGCTGTAAAACGTTTTGAGTGTAACTGATAAGAGTTGACCCGTAAGAAATATAACGACAACGCAGACATGAAGTTAAAAAAATTGTGTACGAAAACTAGTCTATGACAAATGACAAAATACTATAATGATATACGAGATATCGAATTTCCAAAAACAAGAGTTATTCAGAACAGCAACACCATTCACATAGCAGTAACTGTAATAATGAGCTGTAGAGTACAAACAACACATGTACACACACACACACACGCGTATACATATAAGAATAGAGAAATAAACAAAAGCATTACTACATAGCTTGTTAGGACACACAGAGTTGTTTACTCTTGGGATTATATAATAAACTGTATTCGTTATACACGTTACTGTAACAGATATAGCAGACCACGTTTACTGGAGTTCCGAGCGACACTATTTCCGAGAATATCAGAGTGGAGGAGAAGATTAGTAAGTTGTATTGAAATGCTAAATTTTCTTCAAATAATTATTATTATAGAGATACACGTTACGTTTATTTGTTTTTAATTCAGGACCTGTACTTCTTCGACATTTAGTACTAGCGGGTATACTTTTGTGCTAATTTTTTTTTTCATCTTTATCTGTTTCAATCATTACACTGGCCATGCTGGGGCAAATTATTTTGTTAGACTTTGGACTTAGATTACAAAAAAAAAAAAAACATAACAAAAAAAAACTGCTATTTACTGTTTATATCAGCATATAAGACGTGATTTAAAAAAAGATGTTAAAAAAATTGCTCTACGTTTAATTCGGCCATATTGCAGGAGGGAGCCTGAACACCACAGACTAGTAACAAGATGAGCATATTCCTGCTCATTTCAATAATTCCTACTCATAACAGAATATTGGTTTCAAATTTTGGCATAAGGCCTGCAAGTTTGGGGGAGGAATAAGTCGATTATGTCGACCCCAGAGCTCAAATGGTACTTATTTTTTCGACCCCGAAATAATGAAATGCAAAGAGGACCTCAGCAGCATTTCGAACGTTTGTCTGGCACATAACGATTTTTGCTAGCTCACCACTCTTATATATGTCTGATATTATATAATTAGCGGGACCCGTGAATATTTCCCAAAATTAATGGTAAACCTATTGGGTTGTTTCTGAAAACTTTATCCCCCCCACCTCCAAAAAAACCCTGAAAGCGTAACCTGTGTTGTGTCTTTATGGAGAGATAGTCGCTCATCTGCTGCTCATTAAAAAGTGGAAGAAATTGGAATACGATGATTACTTAATGCACTTTACATGTACACTTCACATATCTTATGCACAATTTTATAGACTTAATGCAAAGCACTCATAAGATAAATATTTCATTCTTATTTTTCCATTTTTCCCATAAACGAGAATAAAAAATAAATAAATAAATAAACCGTACATATGATGCAACCTTTAGTTAAATTATATACACCTACCACGTAAATAAGTGTGAATATTTCACGGAATATTTCATTTATATACATGCGTTAAGTGATAGGTGATATAAAAAACTTAGTTCAATTATTGAATAATATGGTTATAGATACAGTGTTGAAAAAAAAAATTCTAATGATCTGTGTCTGTGATGAAATATATTTCCTCAGAATATCATGCTATGGGAACTGAATGCGAGCCCATGTATTTAGGAAACAAACATCTTAAACACATAGACAAATTACAATTGCTTTTTACCCTACAGGGCTGTTACCAAGTGTTATATTTGAAGAAGAGATAAGGGAGTAAATTGATGGAATACCGAGCAACTAGCTGAAAGTATGTAATCAGTGGCCCGGGAACAAAATTTGCTTAGGAGGTGCTGGAGCCCAGTCAAGTGTTTTTTCGTGCTGGGAAACAAATGATAGTCAAATGGTACCAAATCACTAAATTAAGGAGGGTGATCAACCAGTTCAAAACCTGTTACGCACAGCAACCATTGAAACCAAGGACTTGTGTATTGAAGCATTGTTCTAATGAAACAAGACCTCCTTCATTAGTTTTTTCAGTGCGTTTGGTCTTTATAGCCTGTCGTAACTGCCTTAGCAAGTTGGCGTTGATGGTGTGATCATTTTGAAGATAGTCAATAAATACAATGCCTTTTTCATTCCAAAAAAACCTGAGGCTATCGCCATTCCTGCAGATGAAACGATCTGCTTTCTTTGGAGCGGATGAAGAGGATTGTTTCCACTGCATGTTTGCCTCTGTTCAAAGTGATGAAGCCAACAGACATAGGAAACGTTCAAGGAAACTAGCCGTATCTGCCCCAAACAATGTCAGATACCCCCGTAAGGTGATCAACCTGGTGCGCTTTTGATCAGGTGTCAGAAGACGCGGCATCCATCGAGCATGAACCTTCGTTACGCCAAGTTCATTGTGCAGAATATCCTCAACTCTCTCCCAGGATATGCTAATAACATTGGCTATTTGAGTTATAGTCAATCGCCTGTTATCCACCAACATGTGGTGACCACGATCGATGTTTTTCTCAGTGGTGGCAGTTGTGGGACATCCAGACCTTGGATCATCTTCAAGACTATCTTCCCCTCCTAAATTCAGCTGTCCGCTTCTGCACTGTTGATAAAGCTGGACCGTAATCCTGTGGTGTAGCAACCATGCCAGCATGAACGTCTTTGGGACACTAAAGCCTTTTTCTGAAGGTACGTGATATCACGATGCTTAATTTTATCTATTTTCGAGAGAAGTTGCTACTAGTTACATTTGAAGTTTTCTTTGAATAGTCAGATGTCAGTTTACCTGAAATGAAACAATGTAGTTAATATGTAGAATTGAAATGAATGCATGGAAGATTTCTAAGCATCACTCTTTCATAGATTGTCTATGAACTTTTCAACCCCCGCCCTCGTACTTATTGGTTAAACTGATTCGTTTTTTAAATTAAGAGAACCAAATTAGTCTCTGTTTTAATGTGTTTATTTACATACCTCATTTGTAGAGGCGCAATGGCCTAGTGGTTAGGGCAGCGGATTGGTGGTCATAGGATCGCAGTTTCGATTCCCAGACCGGGCGTTGTGAGTGTTTATTGAGCGAAAAAACCTAAAGCTCGACGAGGCTACGGTAGGGGATAGTGGCGAACCCTTCTGTACTCTTTCACCACAACTTTCTCTGTTGTGTCTGTAATTCAGAGGGCCAGCCTTGTCACACTGTGGCACGCTGAATATCCCCGAGAATTACGTTAAGAGTACACGTGTCTGTGGAGTGCTCAGCCGCTTGCACGTTAATTTCACGAGCAGGCTGTTCCGTTGATCGGATCAACTGGAACCCTCGTCGTCGTAAGCGACGGAGTGCCAACAACAACATACCTCATTTATAAATTAATTCAGTCCTTCGATCTTTCAGGGAAAATATATTTATTACATTGTCATAGAAATCTTCAGTTTTAATCAATCGTTGACGTAAATATTTTCCACTTGGCATAAGAACCAAACCTGAAAGTCTTTTCTCTCCTATTGTATTTCTTTGGTAAGTTCTAATTCTTTTCAAGGTAGAAAAGACCCACTCTACAGAGTCAGTTGTAGATGAAATGGTCAAAATAAGATTGCAAAGATTTATGAGTTCTGGCATAGCTTCAATCAGATCGTTGATGTAAATGCATTAAATTACTCACACTTTGCTTTTTAAAGTTTTGCATAGAATACAAAATATTTAGTTTACTCTGCAATCTTATGTAAAAAAAAAAAAAAACCCTACTATAAGTGGTTTTTAAAGAATTTAAAGCATCGACTGGAAATTGTTTGTGATATTCATCACTTGCAAAAATTGAAAAGTTCTATGAATTTAAGCTCTTCTAAGGATGAGTATCGCGTTTTTAATTGGTCAACTAATATCAATAATTTTGTCTTATTCATCCTTAGAAGAGCGAATAAAATAGAAAATAATCTGAATAAATTAACGCAGTAACGAAAGATCCTAGTCAAAAGGGAGAAATTCCAACTTAAATGGGACAAATGATAATCCAAAGAAAAGCCCAGGAATGTAACAATGAGCATTAAATAGCAAAGAGAAAAGAAATAATTTTGTTCCTTTGACAAAATAAATAACCTTGTTCCTATTAGCTTGAATGGAAGAATCCATCTGACTGACAAAGAATTTTGAAAGGTCTTTTATTTTTAGACTGAAGTGAAACAGTCAAATCCATTCAACCATGTGACCAATCTTTAGCGACACCAATTACAAAGAAATGACAAGAAAGTAAGGTATTGAGAGGTATTTTGAAAGATAGAAAGAGGTCATGTTGCTATTCTTGTTGTTGTTGTTGTTGTTGCCACATATTTTTGTTATTGACGCTGCTTTGGCTTAGAAAGCAGGTCATATAAATTTCCTTCTGAAATTTACGATCAGCTACATTTCTTTTGTCCTTTGTTTTTGTTTTAAGAAGAAATCTGACTTCAAGCAATTTTTACAGATCAGTTTTTAAGACATTTTCTGAACCCGGCAAAGATATTGTAGGGGGTGCAAATTTTGATTTTGCAACCCCTAAAAATCCTAGGGGGTGCAGGTACACCCCATGCACCCCCTGTTCCCCGGCCCTTGTATGTAATGCTCGTATGTTGTTGTCTATATAGAATAAAATCAACGAAAAAATGGACGAAACACTGTATATCCATTTATCCTTAAGTAGTACCTCGAATAGTATAATTGATAGTACAAAGGGATTTATGAGTGACTGTTTAGTTAGCGTAACTGAGGTTTTGTTACCTGGAGACTATCTGTGCTGGCTCAGTGTATGTTATTTAGTATGAGCATTTAACTTACATCGCTTAACCGTAGATGACCATGAAACCTGCTACATATTTTTATCATTCTGAAAACTATGTTTTCAGTTAAGTTTTTAGTCAAGTTAATAGACTATTGTCTAGTCTGTTAACTTGACTTGTCTCATCTGCGAATTCTCTCTAAGAATTCATCTGTATACAATAAGAGTGCTGGTATTGATGAACATAATTTTGTTTGCCCAAGGACTACTCCCACCTAACAGACTTATGACCAGCCTACTTTATTTTCAGACGCAGCATTATGTCCAAGGCTATATTGTTTAATGCATCATTCGTTTAAGCATGGTGGGATGCAATTTGGAGGCAATTTAGTTGCTATTTTCGGTAGTTTGAGTGACCTTACAGTCTCCTCTAAATGATTTGTGGTTACAGCTGTAAAGCATTTTGAATGTGCGAGTTTAATGATATGTTTAATCTATGAGGGCTAATCTGGAACAGAACACTAATTAACACACAGCTACATACAGACGCACACAAAAGCATTTTTCATAATTGTCTTCATTGAAAAGCAATATGTGACACGTAACAGAACAACATATGATGATTACTAGTGACTACGAATACAGATAAAGCAAACACACTCACAACAGTGGCAAGAGCTGTGTGTGTGTGTGTGTTTGTGTATGTATGTACGTACGTATGTATGTATGTATGTATGTACGTATGTATGTACGTTGCCAATTCTGTACAAGACATTATAGATCTTTAGCTGGGCTAAAAAGTCACATTCGATCAAAAGCATCAGTAACAGTTAAGCTTCGTGCAATGGCCATACTCGATAACGAGGGGCAGCCATAATGCATGTATGTATGTATGTATGTATGTATGCATCTATCTATCTATCTATCTATCTATCTATTTATGAGTGCGTTTGTGTGTGTGTGTGTGTGTTTGTTCCCTCCACACGCCATTTGATAACCGGTGTTGGTTTGTTAATTTCAGTAACTTATTGGTTCGGCGAAAGGGACTGATAGAACAGGCACCAGGTTTAAACGAAGAGGTACTGGGTTCGTTCAGTACTCTTCACATATACTCACTTGAACTTACTTAGTATCGTTCGATTTGCTACTTAACCTTTGAACAATGATAATGATTTTGATTACTGATTTGGGGGGTTAATTCACACACACACACACATTTTGTTTTTAATATTGTCTCCAAAATTTGTTTATTGCATATTTTGATACAATACGTTTATCAAAACCGTCACCTTAAGCATAGACTTGCTTGGTTTCGTTTTTCGTCTCCATTTTGGGGCTCAAATCCGAAAGAAAAAAAAAAAAAATATTCGCTTTTTTGAAATAAATTAAAAACAAATATGGCCTTGTTGAAAGACATGGCAGACAAAGTAAAAGGAAGCTGGGATAGTGCCAGATATGGAACTGTACTCTGCCTCCTACCCAGAAATTAAAGGTGGGGTGAGCACCCACCAAGTTCAAAGTTCACATTACCACTATGACAACAAAGAGCAGCTGCAGATTTAGCAACATCACAGCTCAAGGATTTAATTCCAGTTATGAAGCTGGGTTTCCCTCGATTAATGAAACAATCCTAAAGACATCAGTCAACAGCAGCGACAGGTCTACGAGCCCAGTCTCAGCCTATTTTACCGTTACGACCCTACGATAACAAAAACTAGGATAGAGGCGAAAACAAGACCAGCCAGTAGCCTCGACAACTTAAACGGCATCGGTATTTCCATTATAATAACAACGACAACAATACATTCGCTGCAACAGCAGCTGCGAAAAGCATAGAGCTATATAAAATAGGCATACTGCAGCCCATAGAGCTATATAAAATGGGCTCAAGCAGCCAAAGTGATAAGGCTGGAAGAAAGAAAACACAATAAAACACACACACACAAACACACCTACAGTATCAGCAAACCCTCCTGTACTGCGATCGTCAACATATCTACCGCTATCACAAATATCCACACTAACACTACCTTAACTACAAGTGCTTTTGGAAGACTTTTCCATCGTTTGTGGGCTAAATACGGTGTCAGTCTGAAAAATAAAATAAGTGTATACAAATCTTGAATTTTGTGCGCACTTTTGTGATGTACAGAAGCATGAATTCCCTACTACAAACATATAAAGAGACTTGAAATCTTTCCCATGTGTTGTTTGCACAATATCTGCAACATAAAATGGCAAGATAAGATATCAAATGTTATCATCTTAGAAAAATGTGATATCTCCATTATGCAAGGCGACTTGATAGTAAAATCCATGCTTGAACTCGAATTACATTACAAGTATATGCAGCTTCTTTGTTCTTTTCTTTTTAAAAGTTTTCTTTTTCACACATGTTTTCTCCACATATTTTAAAACTTTAAATCCTCTCCTTCAGACAGTGTCATATGTCAAATCAACGGGAGCGACCATCACCATCATCATCATCATCATCGACGTCGTTATTGTCGTCATTGTGATCATCTATACATACATTGTACATTTAATACATACATACATATATATATATATCACCGTGACCGACCAGGCTATCAGATGTTGCTATGCATCGCTGGTCACAATGCGCTTCGCATTGTTTTAGCTTTCAAATGACGCCACCCCGCTGGCTAAGCGAGCAGGCCAACAGAAGAAAGAGGGTGAGAAATTTGTGGCGAAAGAGTACAGCAGGGATCGCCACCACCCACTGCCGGAGTTTTAGGTGTTTTCGCTCAATAAACACTCACAACGCCCGGTCTGGGAATCGAAACCGCGATCCTACGACCGCGAGTCCGCTGCCTTAACCACTGGGCCACTGCGCCTCCACACACATACACACACACATATATATCTATCTATCTATCTATCTATATATATCATCTATCTATATATATCTATCTATCTATATCTATATATCTATCTATATATCTATATATATATATATATATATATATATATATATTAGTAACCAACCCTCAGTACATCCTGCTTCTGTTCTTTAAAAGAGACCATATGGGAATTTATTGTATGTTTATACTCTCACTCTTCCCCTGTCTCTGCCTCTTTCTAGTGAAACTAGTTGACGCTATATTTCTCTCTGGGTGCTTAGAAACCTGTTATTGACTCTCAGAGTTTTTTTTTTTTTTTTGCGAGGCTAAACTATGTTTATTAAATTAATGTTTATAACAAGGATAACAGATTTAATCCTAGACAACCTAGACGGCATCAGGAAAACGGTCACTCAACAGATCAGCATAAAATTATACACGGACATATTCCAGCCACAATGCCTTTTCTCCCGTCAGGATAATGACCCCTGCTCCTCGCAGTTGGCGGGAGTCATTCTCGTCTACTCAGGCATTTTCAGTTACTCATCTGTTTCCCTCTTATCGTCCATCTTGTGTCCAGTTTTCCAGATCTCCGCCTTGTGTCCATTGTTCACAGAACGTTGGTCTCTAAATTTCCTCCCTACGCAGGACTTTCCGATATTAATGATATAAATCTGACTGATTTAAGGGAGTCCGTGCAAGCCATGGACACTGTCCCTTTCTCCAGATCCAGCAAGTGAAAAGAACCACATTATACATTATATAAGTAATATATAATGTTATATATATTCAATTATCTCAATATTCAAAATATTATTATATGTAAATATATTATTTAATGTATCTTTTTATTTTATAAGAGAATATAAATAGCTTCATCGTGAAGGCGCATGGCTCAGTGGTTAGAGCGTAGAGCTTACGATCATGAGGTTGTGAGCTCGAATCCCAGACCGGACTGCGTGTTGTGTTCTTGAGCAAGACACTTTATTTCACGTTGCTCCAGTCCACTCAGTTGGCAGAAAAGAGTTGCGACATCATTGATGCCAAGCTGTATCAGCCTTTGTCTTTCCCTTGGATAACACTGGTGGCGTGGAGAGAGGAGGCCGGTATGCATGGGCGACTGCTGGTTTTCCATAAATAGCCTTGCCCGAACTTATGCCTGGGAGGGTAACTTTCTACGTGCAATCCTATGGTCTGTGTCATGACCGAAGGGGGTCTCAGAAATAGCGTCATAGAGAATCAATCGTTGGCTAGACAAAGTATCGCGTTTTCTTTGTAACAACTAACAAGCATGGTCTAATGAGTAGCGTTTAAGTCAGCATTTCTTGTGCATGAACAATAATCGAAATGATAGTAACTGAACATAGAAAGATACATCAAAATAAGGTAAAGTGGGTCTAGAATTTTAACCACTTATTTCTTTTTAATGAAAATTTAATGATTTAATGTGTCTTATTTAATCAAAACTAATGATAAATTTGTATTAAACAGAGAAGAATTAAGATCAGACCCGAATAAGGCAAGAAGAAATATCGGAAAGTAAGTCCATTGTTGGCTCTGAAATTTTGTGCCGGTGACTTCGTAGTTAGCAAGATGACAAGTTATATCCATGAACCAGGTCGAATACCAGCTGTTTGGCAAACGATTCCTGAGAAACTAAAATGCTTGGCGGAAGAGCAGCCAAACAAATTAGCATTTGTTGTATATAAAGAAAAAGACGATCGACAGCAATTGACGCGGTAACTATCTATCTATCTATCTGTCTGTCTGTCTGTCTATCTATCTATGCGCCTGTCTCTCTGTCGATCTATCTGTCTGTCTGTCCCTTCGTCTATCTATCTATCTGTCTGTCCCTTCGTCTATCTATCTATCTATCAGTCTGTCTGTCTGTGCGCCTGTCTCTCTGTCGATTTATCAGTCTGTCTGTCCCTTCGTCTGTCCATCTGTCTCTCTGTCCATCTGTCTGTCTGCCTGTCTGTCTGTTTGTCTCTCCTACTATCTGTCAGTCAATCAATCTATTTGTCTGTCCGTCTGTTGCTCATTTCTTTTTTTCCGTTTTCTCCCCTTCATTTCTAATGTGTTAGCCGTTTTCTTCTTATATAATCTCGGGTTTCTTATTCTATTTGGAAGCTTTGAGAGAGAGAGAGAGAGAGAGAGAGAGAGAGAGCATCAGTTAGTGAGGCATAATACTTCCAGTAGTATTAAGAGTAATTAAAAAAGATGATGTTAGATGTCACCAATGCCTTGATATGTGCACTATCTCACTTCTACTTTCCATATATATTTTCAGAAAAGAGGTGTATGACGGTACTGTGAAGTTTGCAAAAGCTCTTGTTAAGTTAGGCGTTAAGAAAGGAGATCACGTCGCTTTATGTATATCCAACTGTGTAGACCTCATAATCTACGATACCGGAATTATTATGGCCGGAGCAGTTTCATTGAGGCTGAGTCTAAAGTCAGGAGATTTTAAAGACATTTTTTCCGGATGCAAAGCGGTGATATTTGACTCAAAAGATTCACTGGATAAATTTTGTGCAATTGCTCAAATTTCCGATGACGGTAAAGTAACTAGCGAAATATATCCGGAATTGAAGTTTGTCATCAATATATCCAACACATATTGCCCATCCAACGTTCTATCTGCCACAAACCTTATGTTGAATATCAATGACAGTGAGCAAGTCGACTTACCTAGTTTGGACCCAGAAGACATCGCATTTATTTGCCAAACTTCCGGTAGTACAGGCCGACCCAAAAATATCTATCACACACATTATAACTGGTTGAATAGCATAGTACATGCCATGGATGCAAGTAGTGTAACCTCAGATGATACAACATACAACACTCGTCCAATGATATACATCGGTGGATATCCATTTGGGTTGTTTTCTGTTGGAACTACCCATGTAACTGGAAATGTTCAAATGCTAAACGACATTAAGAACTTAGAGTTTATTGAAAATATATGGAAAAAAGAAGGCTGTAATATACTTTGGCTTCTGCCACAGCATCTACAACTACTCAGAGACTGTGGGCATCGCGCAAAGGCTATTCTTACCGGTGGAGATATGCTTACAAAAGAATCATTAATGCATTCCTTAAACTTTACTGAGCATATACAAATTGTGTATGGAAGTAGTGAAGCTACATTTTTAACTTCACGGGTATTTACAAAAAAAAATATTTCTGAACATCTTCCGAAAATGCTAGGGAGGCCTTTCCCCGATACAGAAATGAAGATTGTTGACGATAACGGAAAAACCGTTAATATAGGAGAGGTTGGCAATATTGAAGTTCGAAATAAATGGACAACTAAAATAAACCTGGGTGGCGATTCGACAAATACAAATGGCTGGCAGTCAATGTCAGATATAGGTTATATGACACCAGAGGGGGATTTTTTTCTAGTTGGAAGAAATACAGATTTTATCAAGAAGTCAACAGTGAAGGTACCTGTCAGACAAGTTGAGGAATATGTCAGTCATCACCCTAGTGTAGAAGACGTAGTTGTGGTTCCGATACCGGATGAAGAAGTTGGTGAACGGGTGTGTGCGTGTATTACCATCCGAGATAATCACGAATTCAATGAAGACGGGCTTAAAAAGTTCTGCTTGGAAATTATGCCACAGCAAAGCGGTTTTGATATTGTAACGCTGCACCCAGATTATTTCTTACATTTTACAAGCTTTCCATTATTAACCTCTCAGAAATTTGACAGAAGGTCAATTAAATCAACAGCAATTGCTTTAGTAGAAAAAAATATTAAGAAAAAAAAACTTTCTTCAGAACTGAATCCGGAATAATTCATAGTCGGTTGCTGAAATTAACCTGGAGTGGATATTTATTCTTAGAATTTATTTCGTTACAACTCTGAATTAGTAACGGAGAATGTTTTAGTTCTCGAAATTCTTCCCTTATTTTATATTTCTACTTCCAATCCATTCAAAGCATTCAGACAGGAATCTTTCCAAATATCAAAAGCAACATTTTAATTATTGTCAACTAATTCCGACATATCTACATTCATCAATGATTGATAAATTAATTAAAATAGTAGCCTTGAAGAAAACAAATGTTGAGTATACTGCGATTTATAATGCTTTTTGAAATATTTGATTCCAATGTCTTTACTATAATAATTGTAACTTACACTGATTCACAACAATGTTGACAGAATCTTCACGGTATTTGTTCCGATTCTCTTCGTTCCGAGTTCAAATTTCACTGAGGACGTCGTCGCTCTTCCCTGTCACTAATCTCTTTTAAAACTCCAATGTGGAACTTCTTCCGAGCGCATTGCTTGGATGGTAAAGGGTTGCGGGCGCTTGCCGACACGCCAGGTGCCAAGCGCTCTTTCTCGTCTACGGTTGATCTAGGTGTTAGGTGACGAGCTGGGTGGCCAGTCTCACGCAGAAATGGCAGAGAGGAAGCTGTCTCTGAAGGGTGGGGCGGAGGTGGCGAATGCGTACATCGCTTCCGTCATCTACAACCACTTGACTGTCGCCCCTTTCCCTGTATCGTAGCTTACTTTTCCTTTCATCTTTTCGACAAAAAAAGTTTAATGAAAAAGAGTTGATAAAAATATTTAAAAAAATGTATAACAATTTAAGTTGCTGGATTGACAAAACAGCAAAACTACAGACTGTATTTGTTATTCTGAGTTCGAATCCCGCTCTGTCCTACTTGGCTACTAGACTTCACCTGTCGGCCGGCTTAATACTATCACCGTGGGTGCTTTTAGCAGAGTCCATTCTATTGGATGCAAACATTCGGGTCGGTCTTCCAGTTTAAGAACACTTCCATCTCATCATTCTCGAAGGTCTTGAAACGGGTCTTTCTCTCCCATTAAAAGATATATAAAAGAATACTAATAATTTCTTAAATATTGTCATTTCAATAAGTTTTAAATGTGGGAAGTCTAGTCGTTCGAATCGACATCAATACTTGACAGTTTCTTATTTTACCAACCCCAAAAGAACAAGCAAAAAGGAGAAAAAGCAAGACCGATCTTTGCGGGACTTGAACTTTAAAAAAAAAATGTAAAATAACAGAATCTAGTAATCTAATTCATCTATGCTGACATTAAACTAGTCCTACCAAATTGCTCGCAAGCCTACGCAATAACTATGTAAGAGTACTTATTAGTCACATGTTATCACTCCAAAACCAACTGATATTTGAAAGGCAATTACGAATTTTCAGTCTATTATATACTTTCATTTATATAATAAATATCCGCTGGTATATCTTAAATTTCTAATAAAATTGTTATTTCACCACCACAGTAATTAAAGTTGTTTTTTTTTAAAAAAAATTTCTGTAATATTAGGTTGTCCCAAACGTTCGTAAACACTTGCGAAAATTGAATTTTTACTCGCCAAGTACTAACAAAAACAACAAAAATTATTCCTCAAAATAAAGACCATTATTTTCCAAGACTTTCTACGAACTTTTGGGACAACCTTATAGTAATATGATAAATAATATCTTTTAAAACTAGTTCCTAAATATTAATATTGTAATTAAAAGAGTTTCGGTATATAATTTCGCTGGCAGAAAGTAAGGACAGAATAGCAACTGTGAACTGTTTTTTTTTTACCGATCGGAAATGATTTCACTCCAGTCATGTCGCTAATGCACTTCCAAAAAGCATGAAACCTTCAATTGCTAATACGTACAGATTTCCAAATACAAATATTCAATAACGCATGTTCAGTAATAAATACTATGATATATTATATTATAGAGTACACTTTCTATACATACATAGATACATGCAAACATACATGCATGCATACATACATACATACATACATACATACGGTACCGCGCAAAAGTCTTCGACTACTTTAAACAATTGTAAATTTCAATTAATTACCAACTTATACGTGGATGTTTCCCACTGCGCTTTTTTACAGATGAAACATTGACCCTGTCGGAGTCATTTCTATACCTAATCATTATATTTTGTAGTAGTGGTTCCAAATGAGAGAGGAAAATGCGAGACGACCACCGAAAATGACCATGCAAAACCTTTCGGCCACCTCACATAAACCAATCAAGATACACTGTGTTAAAACAGAAAAAAATGTCTATAGTGAAAATTTATTACATAATGTTCATTTGAATAAGTTACTGTATATTGTTAATATTTCATGTAGCTTCTCTTAGCTTGAATAATTGCTTCAATGCATACAAATCCTTCACGATCTTCATAGGTATGAGATACCATTCTCTGTGGCTGAGCTCCCACAACTCTTCAAGATTGCTTGGATTCTTCTGACGAACTCTTCTCTTTACTTCTGTCCACATTTGCTCGATGATATTTAAGACAGGGCTCTGAGCTGGGCAATCTGTCAATAAGGTAACACCTTTATCAGCCAGACTCTGTTGTGTTGCACGGGATCTGTGACATGGAATTCTGTCATGCTGAAAAATCTCACCTCCATCCAAGTCTGGTATCAAATTCTCCTTCAGCAACTGGATGTATTTTGGCACTGTTCAAGTTACCGTCAATTTTAGCCAAATTTCTTGAACCACCACTTTTTATGTATCCCCAAAGCATCAGACTCTTACTCGCAAACTTCACTGTTTTCGTCGTGAAGCGTGGGTTGTTTTGCTTTCCTGGAGGCCTTCTGACAAAGCGAAACGACACAATAATAATAATAATAATAATAATAGTATACCCGATATAAATCTATCAACAGCAAAAAAGAACGATATCATTTGTCTCTGTGCGGTCATACAAAAGACCATATATAGTAAATCTTTAAACTTTACTATCTAAAACTCGCTTCCTTTTCTTTTTGACTCCCTCTTAGTATTCGAAAATGTAAGCATCCTTTTCATTGCAAAAGTTCTACTGTATTCTCCAACTGGACAAACAAACGAACATCTCAAGAAAACTTAAAAACTTTAATATATTACCCAAATACGTAAATGCATCTTTTATTGCAACAACACAAATGAATTCAGAAATTCAAAAATTCAACGACGTGAATATCAGTATATATATATATATATATATATTATAGAGGGCATTATTACACATAAATGCCACACGCTAGGAGGGACTCATAAAGTTAAAACTACTAAAATAAATAATCACATCGTACCGAATGCAACTCTCGACGCAAGTTATTTAAAAACAGAATTCAGCTGCAGATCACTGTGATTTCATAATCAGTGCAGTGGTGCACTCTTTACTCATCAGTGCAAGCATAATTCAAGATTTATAATAAACAAAATCAACATACCAGGCAAACAACTATCGTATCCAACGTAGTATATCCAACGTAGTATATTTGAGTAAAGAGTGCACCACTGCATTGATTATGAAATCACAGTGATCTGCAGCTGAATTCTGTTTTTAAATGACTTGCTTCTAGTGTTGCATTCGGTACTATGTGTTTATTTATTTTAGTGGTTTTGACTTTAAGAGTCCCCCCTAGCATGTTGCATTTATATATAATAATGCCCTCTATATAATATAAATAAATACATTTAAGTGAAAAAATTGCTGGATTTTTTCCCTTATGAGGTTTTTTACGCTGACTACTTGATAAATTCTTATGAAGATTTTATCCTATTTTAAAATTATATATGTATACATATATGTATATATATTATTGTTTTTTCTACCAGTAATTACAAATAGAACAGGTTGAATTGCTTCTTTTCAAGGCAGCGCTGTCAGTGGTCACTGCTGACCCAAAAGATGAGAAGATTATTTTGTTTCTATGGCTGACCTCCCCACCATCTGCCGAATCTATTTATAGATCTGTAGAATATGATATATTCACCAAGCTACTCCCCGACTATTTCCTTCAACAATCACATGACAAAAGTTGAAAATAAAGAACATTTAGTAAAATCTTTTAATAAAAAATGGAAATAGTAATAATGATAATAACAATAGTAGTGGTAGTGATAGTGATAATGATAAAAATAATATGCTGCAGCTGCTAATACTATAAATACTACTATTATGATAGCACAGGAATCTGAGGCCCATCTATTACCCTAACCACTACACTGCCCCTGCTACTGTTGCTGTTGTTGCAAACACTGCTGCTACTACACATGAAAGTAATAATATCAGTGATATCAGTGATGATAATAATAATAATCATAAAGAAAGGAAACGAGTGGAACCTCTCCATGGACTGATTAATGATACATCTAGTGATGGTGTCACAATAAAAATACTGGTAATTGCGCAACCTGATAATCGCTACCTCATATGAGTGACAATGGAAAAACAAAATATTGTGAATAACGGGGGCAATGAAACTGAAGCTAATGATGGTGACAGAGTTGCACCCGGCAGGCTCAGAGATTCTGGTCCGGCTCCAGCCTGTAGATATCCAGAAAGGGACCACCACACACGGCGTAGATGGAGCAAGTAAATTAATGCTGTGGTCATGGAGTGTTATCTGAGCAATGGTGAAAATGGTGCTCAAATTAGGGGTTACCGACATCGTATTGGAGAGAAAAGGGATTGTTTCAACTCACAGAACACAGGCTATGTGATCAAGCTAGAGCGATAAGAAAAAAAACGTTGGTTCACAGAAGTAGAGCTCGAAGCTATCAAAAGACGGGTCTTGGAAAATAGCAGCAGAGATAACGATGAAAATACAGTTCTTACTAATAAGAGTAATCTCATAGCACAGGAAAGAAGCAGTGGTAGTTTAATTGCTGAGAGACATATAGATGTTTTAAAAGAAGATAAAAAAGACTAATGGCGATATGACAGATGAACAAAAGGCAATCTACGACAGAATAAAAGCAAGACTACAGGAGAACGATAGCGACATTTTTTGCAACCTTAAAAAGGTTGACCGATGGAAATTGAACCAAGAAACGAAAAATGTCAATGAAACATCACAGAAACAAATAATTTGATCAAGGCAGCAAGTATTGCTGTGGCAGAAAATGTGGGTGTCGATGTCAAGAAAAAGAAACAATGGGAGTGACAAAAGAAAAAGATCCATGGTGGAAAAGAAGAATCCAGGCAGGGTTAGACATGCTCTCGAAGGAAATCTCTGTGTTAGACCGAAAAGAGAAAAGGGAGCTTAAAAGCGAACAAAAATACAGGGCGCTGAAAAGGAAGTATAATATTGAAAGAAAGGGCCTGAAAGTAGTAATAGAGTAACTGAAACGGCGCATCGCTGCAAAGAAAGCAAATACGGTAAGATACGACCAACGGATGAAAGATTACCAGCAGAATAGGTTATTCAGAGTAGATCAGAAGAGATTCTATAAAGAAATAAATGGAGAGTGTACAGATGAAAAGTTGATATCAGATAACAATGAAAGCCAAAGGTTTTTGGACTGACATCTGGAGCAAAGACAAGGACCACAAGAAGGAGGCTGAAGGAACTGAAACAAACAGTAGTCTGTCCAAAACAGGCAGAACTAGTCATTTCAGTTAGGGAAGTGAAGGAAATCAGCAAACAAAAATAGGCAATTAGATGCCCCGGGACCAGATGAAGTTCAAGGCTATTGGATCAAAAGATTTGATGAATGTTATGCACGAATAGCTGCGCAACTCAACATCTTGTTAAGTTCCCATCAAGCAACTCCAGAGTGGTTGTCATTGGGTAGGACAGTGCTGTGCCTGAAAAACATCGGAAAAGACTATACGGTAGACAATTATAAGCCGATATCCTGTTTGCCACTTATGTGGAAGTTATTGACTGGAATACTTGCAGAGTCAATGTACGAACATCTAGAACAAAATGGATTCCTGCCACATGAGCAGAAAGGTTGCGAGCGTAAGGGCAGAGGGACCAAGGATCAATTCCTGATAGATAAAACTGTACTCAAAGACTGCAAGAGGAAGAAAAGTAACTTAGCCATGTCATGGATTATGGAGTGTATGAACCTGTTTGAGATTGCATCGAATGCTGAGCGATTGCTTGGAAAAGGTATGGCGAATTGGAGGACGGACCTGACAGCATATGGAAGAAGTTTAGGGACAGTTGGGCATCTTCCAAGGGGACTGCCTGTCCCCACTGATCTTTGTACTGTGTTTGATACCACTAACACTGATTCTGAGCATAGCAAAACCATTTGTTATTCATGGATGACCTCAAACTTTATGGTAAAGATGAAGCCCAAGTCAGTTCTCTCGTTGATACTCGTGTTCCCTCGTGTATACCTTCAGTGCTGATATCAGAATTGAGTTCGCACTCAGAAAGTGTGGTGTGTTTGTCTTGAAGAGAGGCAAAATCAAATGTATGGACGGGCTAACGATAGAAGAGACGGGCTATAAGTAATTGGGGATTTTGGAAATGGATAAATTGATGGAGAAAGAAATAACAAAAATTTAAGAGGGAGTACTTGCGCAGACTGAGATAAATCCTTAAGTCGAAATTAAACGGACGGAATAAGCCTGAAACTATCAACACCTGGGCAGTTTCACCCCTTAGATATGGAGCAGGGGTAATCGGATGGACAGTACCGAACTAAACAACTTAGACAGAAAGGCAAGGAAGTTACTAATTAGATATGGGACACTCCACTCAAAAAGTGACACAGACAGACTGTATGTACCAAGAAAAAGAGGGGGGAAGAGGACTTATTGGATGTGAATACAGCATTAAAGCAGAAGAAAACAACATAGCATGGTATGAAAAAATGTCACAGAACCGCTAGGCTTGTGTAGGATGAAAGACTGCAAAGATAAAGCACTGTACAAGAAATTTAAATCGAATGAAACTGAAAATAGGTGAGTAAAGAAAAGAATGCATGGTCAATTTCGTAGGAATGTTGAAGATAAGACAGAGAAAAAAGATGGTTGTGGATGACCAAAAGTGATTTAAAACTGGGAACGTAGGCTCTAATCTGTGCTGCCCAAGAGCAAGCACTAAGAACAAATTACATAAAATACAGAATAGACAACGCATCAGAAAGTGATAGATGCAGAATCTATGGAACCAAAGGCATCGTCGAAAATGAAAATGCAAAGATCCTATGGGATTTCATGATTCTGTGCGACCATGAGATAGAGAATAGGTTGCCGGACATAGTCTTAATTGAGAAAGAAAACAAACTATGCTGAATCATAGATATAGTATGCCCAGCTGACAACAAGGTATGCGATAAGGAAGAAAGAAAAGTCAAGAGATATGACAGGTTAGCTTGGGAAGTTAAGCAGCTGTGGTCGATGAAAAAGGTAGCAGTAGTAGCAATAATTGTCGGAGCCCTGGGAACAGTAAGCAAAAATCTCGAGATGTACGTTGAACAAATAGGGGCTGCAATAAGGGTGGATCACTTGCAGAAAACAGCACTGCTTGGAACCGCCCGAATACTCCGGAAGGTGCTCGAAAAATAAGGTGTTACCTTAGTCAGTGAACAGCTGACACCGCAGTACATCTCCGGCGTTAGAAGCTGTGCAGCAACAACAACAACAATAACAATAATAATAATAATAATAATAATAATGATAATAATAATAATAACCAGAGATGTTTAACATGTGAGAGCGGTAAAAAACTGCTCCGAAATCTATCCAAAAACATCGAGAATAAAGACTTCACATGGAGCCAAAAATAGTTGACAAAATGTTGGACTATATCCAAGTAAGTAATACTCATTGAAATTTATTACTATTTTCAAAATGAAATTATGTATTTTAACTGTATATCGTTTCCACAGCTCGCACAGCACATGTAAACACGCTTGCCACATTACGATCCAATCAAAACCAGACCATCTCCGTCCCCAAACACCATGTACAAAAAAATTAAATAAATAAAAATAAATTAAATAATGCCGGTATTATTCAACCCAAGAATAACAATCAGGAAGTGCATACTTTAAACTTGTTACACAAAAAGTACGAAAAACTACACCTGCAAAACAATTTAACACCAGAAATGAAAGGACCGGTACCCTACGAAAAAGACTACCGTCAAAATAAAGGCCGGACGTTATTCCTCATTTCCCGCAAATAAAATCAAAAAGCATAAATGGACACGCGAGGAATATATTTCAATCCTACACGCTTATTCTATAGCAGTGCTCTACCCAAAGAACGAAAACATCACAACATATACATATAAAATCTGGAACAAAAATAACCTAACTAAAGACTTGGATACAGCATTAAACCCTCATAAAGTAGCTAAAATCTTTTTTTTTTCTGTTGTTATACCACAGTGTTGGCATAGCTTCCAGTGTATGTAGGTCCCAACTCTGTCGTGTCTGCAATACATTCCTTCTTAGCCAGGACTGGGAAGTCAATGACAATATGATTTATTGTTTCTTGTCCATCTCCACATATTCTGCAGTTTCTTGCTCTGTTTCTTTTCATTACATGTTTTTGGTAATTTCTGGAGGCGAGGCTTTGGTCGTGTGCTGCAATTAAAAATCCTTCAGTCTCTGGTTTGAGTCCTGAGCTTCTGAGCTATTGCTGGGATTTTGCTTTGTCTATTTCTTTTGCGTTTAATTTAGCCCAGTATTTACCATGAAGGGGCTTTTCTTGCCATCGTTTTGCCATGATCTGGAAACCGTGTAGGATGAAAATTAAAACCAGTCAAAAGACGGATGAACTCAGTAGAGTCAATGGCTACAAAAAATCTGGGAGTGAGAGACCACTAGTCTTTATTTAGACACCTTCCTATGAGAAGGAAATTCCGAAATAGCCCTTGTCTCATTGGGAAGCCGGAGATATTGCTCTTCCTTCATTTTGACTTTGTAGGTAAGTCTTAGCAGTATTCTGCAAGTAGTTACTGACTTTAGATTTCAGCACGGGCATTGCTGATGGCTATTGTCTTTAACATCTAGGGTATGATAATTTGTCAGTGATGATCATACACACAGTTGAAAGTCATTATGCATGTCTGTATATATGCACGTGTGTATATGTATATGCACGTGTGTATATGTATATGCATGCCCAATAGCTCAGAGATGCAACAAATATAACTAAAGTTAAGTACTAGACATCCAAAAGCAAAGTCGATACGAACATCTGAAGTGGTTTTATAAGCAATGAGTTTGTTTGATATTTGAATGTGGCTGACCAATAATTCTAGGTCCCTTGCAACACTTGACAAAGGCAGCAAAAATCGTCGAAATGCACAACACTTTCGCATATATTATGCAGGTGATTTCCTTACAATAGTCGTAGCAGTGCTGGCTAAAATTCCTATTGCTATGTTTACTTGTATATTATTGTAACGAAACAAATCACTGTCAGCACATTTAGTATTGAGAAAAGTAAGATCCCGAGCTTTTGGTAAGTTGGTTAAATTTAGCCAAGAGTATTGAAGATAGGCGCAGACATAACTGTGTGGCCAAGAAGTTTCGAGTTCAGTCCCACCGTGCGGAACTTTGAATATCTTCTATTTTTAGTACTCAGGTCTACCAAATCCTTGTGAGTAAACTATTCGAATGGAAACTCTGCAGAAACCAGGCATGTATTTATTTATATATAAGTGCGACTGTGTGTATATGAGCCGATATGTTTGTGTTCACCACATGACGACCAGTATAACTTTTTTCATGTCACTGAAACTCAGCGGTTAAGCAAAAACACCCCACTAGAATAAGTACTGGGCCTTAAAGAAATACTGGAGTAGTTTTATCCATTAAAACCTCCAAGCTGATGACCCAAATTTTTGAAGCTGGCGACCCAAATTTTTGAAGCTGGTGACCTGCAGTTCAGTCACAGAAAAAAGAAAATGAATAAAAGATATATTCGTATTCTTTTATTCATTATCTTTATATAGAATTCGGAGGAGTGATACACTACACATATAAACTAATTGTAATAATTATAAATATACATTCATGGCCACAAACATAGGTTAATGTGTATAAGTATTTGAAAAAAAGCTGGTAATTCATGCATATTCATGAACCCGGTTCTCTATTGGCAATAAACTAAATTCACAAGTCTTCGAGTCTGTATACAGGTTTTCATTTGCATTATGTTTGCCTTATAATGTATAATATAGACATTGTTCTTTGTTTTGAAGATATTAATAATAAAATACATAGTAGGGTAAACTACTTCGTGTGCACCCCAACTCCATTTTGAAGTAGGAAGTAATGAACTTAGTAAGTGTCTTCTACCATAGCCTCGGGCCGACCAAATCAAAAATGGCAGCTTTGTAGACATGTAGACTTAATAGACTTTGGTGTGAATTTTAATGTTCCTTTCATTCCATAGGTGGTGATGGAGTTTACGAAATGCGTTGGTTGCTTGTGCAAGACGGTTGACGATTTCATCTTCAAGGGAAGCGCTCGAGTTCACTTTACTACCAATATATGTAAATAACTTCACATAAGTTAGGTTTTACCCATCTACCTTATTAGGAGTGTTAGGGAAATTGTGTACAGATGGCCTCTACTTGACACCCCGAACTGTTTTAGGAGTAGGGCAAGGTTGGTGGATCACTTCCATTTTCTTTATACTGATGGTCAAAGCTGGTCTAGAAGTTTCTCAGCTTCCTTTAATGAAGCCGCTACTAGTGCAGTAGCATCTGAAAAAAGCAGATTACGAATGATACTGGTTTGTAGCAGTGCTTTGGCTTTGAAATGCTGGTGATTGAATAGTTCAGCACTTGTCCAAAACTGGAATTTGGCACCACTTTGTATGTCACCAAAAGCATACTTTGGAGTGGCTGTGTGATAAGTAGTTTGCTTACCAACCATATGGTTCCGGGTTCAGTCCCACTGCGTGGCACCTTGGGCAAGTGTCTTCTACTATAGCCTCGGGTCGACCAAAGCCTTGTGAGTAGATTTGGTAAACAGAAACTGAAAGAAGCCTGTCGTATATATATATATATATATATACATGCATACACACGACGGTTGTCTTTCAGTTTCTGTCTACCAAATCCACTCACAAGGCTTTGTTCAGCCCGAGGCTATAGTAGAAAACACTTGCTCGAGGCATCACGCTGTGGAATTGAACCCGGAACCATGTGGTTGGGAAGTAAACTTCTAACCACGTCGCCGCGCCTGCACGATATCTTTATGAAATTAGAAATTCGTTGGCGATGGCATTAAATTCAAACAATGGCTAAGTATTTTCAAATCATATCTTAAATGTGCAACAATAATAGCAACAACAAATAACAGGAATAACAAAGAAAAACAAGAAAACAGACTAAGAATTTAATTCGACTATTTATTGAAGTACATCGATCGATGACTATATTTTCGGCATAAGTGATATAAATCTAGAAGATCTGGCAAGATTTGGACTAAGAAATATAGGCTAGAAGGTTATCTCATGTAGATGCGTGACTGCAAATTTTATAGAGAGAAAGAATTTAAACCATTCTCAAAGGTTAAATTTCGATCGGAAATTAAAATTGTCTCACAATTACTGGGGACACTTTTTTTCTCTTCAGGGATAGTTAGTCAGGGAATGCGAATATTGGCTTCCCGTTTTAGCACAAGGACTTTTCTACTCTAGGCACATGGAACGAAATTTTGCAGGAAGGGGCCAGTCGATTAGATCGACCCTAGTACGCAACTGGTACTTAATTTATCGACCCCGAAAGGATGAAAGGCAAAGTCGTCTTCGGCGGAATTTGAACTTAGTACGTAAAGATTGAAGAAATATTTGTTTCCTTATTACCCACAGGGGGCTAAACATAGAGGGGACAAACAAACGGATTAAGTCGATTACATCGACCCCAGTGCGTAACTAGTACTTAATTTATCAACCCCGAAAGGATGAAAGGCAAAGTCGACCTCGGCGGAATTTGAACTCAGAACGTAAAGATAGACGAAATATCGCTAAGCATTTCGCCCGGCGTGCTAACGTGTCTCTCAGCTAGCCGCTTTCAGAAGGACTGAATATTAAATGAGCGAAGCCAATGAGATAAGATGTCTTCCCAAAGATGTTAGTACGGTAAATGACATGAAAATTGTATCATATAAAATTTAAAAATTAGCCGTGGTATCGTTTCTCTAGCTATTTACCTTTTCTTGTATCTATTCAAATAAGACGAAGGCGGCGAGCTGGCAGAATCGTTAGCACGCCGGGCGAAATGCGTAGCTGTATTTCGTCTGCCGTTACGATCTGAGTTCAAATTCCGCCGAGGTCGACTTTGCCTTTCATCCTTTCGGAGTCGATTAAATAAGTACCAGTTACGCACTGGGGTCGATATAATCGACTTAATCCGTTTGTCTGTGTTTAGCCCCTTGTGGGTAATAAAGAAATAACTATTCACATAAAACAATATCAACATTATTTTTCAACTGTGACACATTCTTTCCCATCAGTGGTCCTCTGCATGGTTGCACGACGTCATACAGGTATCAAATGAAAAGTTTTTGTACTCATAAGAAGACAGGATAGTCATAGAATAATTCTGCTCCATTGGGGAAAAGCTGGGACTCGGCACATTTTGTTAACTGAACATTTCATTTCGGTAATGCATCGAGACAGTTGTTTGTCCTGATGAGTCCTTCCATTTTTAAGAACATTCGGATCCAGCCGTACAAACTCTAGTATGGCTCTTTCATTACTTATGGGCCTTTTCAGGACCTTCGAGACTGGTGGGAGGAAAGAAAGAAATTATCTCCAAATCAGGGACCTAAAGTGAATGTTCAAGTATTAGAAATTGAGTGAGACATGTCTGCAACTCAAAATGTCATTATTAGAAGCATGGAAATAATTTCTATTCTAAAATCATGTCAAAGAATACATTAATATAGTTTAAAGATAAGTATTCGAGAACATTTTACAAATTTAACTCTTATGTTCTGGCATCCCCTCGCCATATTCTCAATTAGAGCTGTAATATTTTTCACTTCATTGCACGGGATTTGAAATTGATGCGCTATGAAACAGTTTTCAAGAAACAGAGTTCAGTTGATATATCTCTTTAATAAGAAAAGCAACAATTATTGAAAAACAAAATTCGGAATTTTACTTTCCGTATGATTCCTTCACCATTTCAATTGCAGAACACTTTATGGAAGGTTTGTTATATTTTTGACTGGGAAGCTTTGGAAAGCTGGTAAAATGTAAGAAATAGTCCGGAATTATTGTTACATGGTCAAAATTACTTGGATGCGGCATTGTTTCTGTGCAGAATTTTGTTAAATCATCTCTGCTGAATTTGTGACCCGGTAGAATGGTAACACAGGCGCATATACATTCACCAAAGCTTTCATCTGGTATTGGTACCACAACCACTTCTGCAACGCTGGGGTGACGGCCAACGTATATTTCAATAGTTTTTATGGATAACTTCACTGTAGACTTTTTAATAAAATCTACACTTCTTCCTATCATTACGAGATCACCATCAGGAGTCAATTTACAAATATCTGACGTAGGCATCCAACCCTTTTCTAAACAATTCCTTCCATCCTGAAATATTTTTTGCATCCAACCATTACGAATGTACAGAGACCCAATGCTTCCGATGGGAACAACATTTTTGTTTTCATCAAGGATTTTAGCCTCTGAACCTGGAAGCAGTCGACCTAACATTCCTTCTACATGTTGCTCCATATCTTCTTTGGAGAATAGTCTCTGTGATGATATTACCGTTTCAGTACTTCCATATGCAAGGGAAAATTTGTCTGCCAGACGAAAAGAATTTTCAATCCAGTCTCTTGCAATTAAATCTCCTCCTGATATAATCCGTTTTACTCGGAAATCTGATTCTCTGATATATTTTAATCTCTGTGGAACTACCCATAATACGTCACATTTTTCTGTCTTCCATAAATCTATAATGAAATCTATGTTTTCGTTATTATTTAGCAGTTTCACATCTCCCGTGACGTGTGTGCAGCCAATTGACAAAAACATTGACGGATAGCCAACAACATATCCCATTGGACGGCTACAATAAGCCTTATCTTTTTCATTGACACCAGCATCTGTGTAAAATGTGTAAAATGCATTGATCCAGTTAAAATGTGAATGACAAATTCGTTTAGGAACACCTGTTGAACCAGATGTTTGAGAAATTAGTGCAGTATCATCAGGACTCATGGAGGGAAATATTATATCAGTTTTACTACTTACATCTTCCATCAACTTAGCTGCAGACAAAACATTTTCAGGACGCTCCGCTTCTGAGACAGCAATGGCTAATCTCAAGTTTGGATATATTTCAGAGGAAACCTTCCCATTATCAGAAATGTCAGCGATTTTGAGGAAGTTTTCCCAAATATATTTGGAATCAAATACAACTAAACTGCAGCCATGTAATACCGTTTTAAAATCTGCCAATCCAAGCATTAATTTCACAGAAATTGCCCCAGCCATAATTATGCCGACCTCATATATCAACCATTCAACACAGTTGGATACACTGTAGGCAACTAACTCTCCTTTCTGAATTCCTAAATTGATAAGAGCTTTGGCAAATTTTACAGCGCCATCGTAAACTTGTTTCCTGAAATAAAAGAAAAGAATAAACACATGCTTAAATAGATATACTTTATAATGCTTTCAGCATAAAAGTGTATGTAAAGTATCTCATAAATAGACATTTAAACAATACTATAATATCGAAAACTCTTTTAAATAATGCTTGTTATACTTTTTCAAATTTTCAAGTCTACCAGAAATGAACAGGTTTTTATATATACACCTTAGCCTCGACTTACGACCTATGCGATTTACGACCATCCGGACTCACAACCACAAAAAATAAGAAACTATAAAACATAAGTAAATAGGTAAAAAAGAATCGATTTTCGGACTCTGAGCAGCTGCGCGTAACGATAACTATGGCTAGTGTCTGGAAACGCAGGTCTTCCTCTGACCCAGGCATCCACTGCCTGCCACTGTCTCTCACTCAGTCATTTTCAAGCATTAGTTGCATTTTGAATCAAAATAATGTTGAAAACTATAAACCCGACATACGACCAGATCCACTTACGACCTGTAAGTCAGAACAGAACTCGGTCGTAAATCGAGGAGAAGGTGTTCCAAATAATCCTTTCTACTATTGGCACAACGCCTGAAATTTGGGCGGGGGAAGGGGGATAGTTGATTACATCGACCCCAGTACTAAATTTATCGACTCCGAATGGATGAAAGGCAAAATAGACCTCGGCGAAATTTGAACTCAGAAAGTAGCGGCAGACGAAATACCGCTAAACATTTTTGCGCGGCGTGCTAACGATTCTGCCAGTTCGCCACCTTAACGTGTTCCAAATAAAATTATGTTTAAAACTTAAAAACCGAAAGTGAAATACTAAAAACAGTTTTGCAGATATCTGGGATTCGATGTATTTAGGAATTCTTTTTGCGTCTCCAGATTTAGGTTTCTTAAATCATTCAAGCTTACTCAATATGTTACCTCAAATTTCAATAATATAATGAGAATTAAAATTCTCAAACTGTAAGTGCCACGCAATTCAAGAAATGCGAAATGTCAATTTTCGTTCCTTTTTAGAAAAACCTCCATGTATCATATATATATATATATATAATACAAAATGGGACAAGGACGCAAAAAATCCGGACAGCTAGGTGATACGAAAGGGGACAACAAAACATCCAGATAAACGATACAAAAAAAAAAAAAAAAAAAAACAAGGACGGGTCATTCGAAGCTTTCTATCCTCAGCTTACAAGGCCGCTACCATGAGCAAAACACACATTTACGAGTAATCTTCACACTTTAGGAATGGTCACTTGAAGACCAATATCGACCAGGGCAACCGTCGATCTCCTGAACAAATGAAAACATCACGAAATTCATGAACTGATTTTTGAGGACCGTCGTCAAACAATTGACAAACTTGTTGATATGACTAATGTGTCCTGGATTCCCTGCCAAAGAATTTTGAGCGAGGAATTGCGAATGAAAAGAATTGCAGCAAAATTTGTACCTCACTTGCTCACGGAAGATCAAAAGATGTCATGACTGAGTTCGTGCAGTGAACTGAAAAAAATCAGTTGGAAGTTGATTCGAACCTTTTCGAGGATCATCACTGATGACGAAAGCTGGAACTACGCCTACGAACTGGAAACGAAGTAGCAATCAAGTCAATGGAAGCATTCAATGTCACCACGCCCCCCCCCCCCCCAACTGTGAGTCAAGTGAGGTCCAGTGTCAAGACGATGCTGATTTGTTTCATCGAGGCGAAAGGAATTGTTCACACAATATTTATTCCTCCTGGTCAAACTGTTAACCAGACATGTTACTTGGCACTTCTGAAAAGTTTGCGAGACACGGCGAGATGAAAACACCCTGACCAGTGTCAAAGTGGAGTGTGGGGGTTTCTTCACGACAATGTGCCTGCAAAAACCACCTCGAGGATGAGACAGCTTTTGACAAAAAAGGGCTTGACCTCGTTTACCCACCCTCCCTATTCACCTGATCTTGCACCCTGGAACATTTTTTGCCCCACCCACCCAGAATGAAAATGTCCTTAAAGGAAAACGTTTTGCAGACGTGGAAGAGGTGGAGAAAAAACGACAGGGGCGTTAAAAGGCATCTCTTCGCAAAAGCTTTAGGACTGCTTCTAACAATGGAAAACGCCTCTGGACCAATGCACTGCTTCAAATGGAGAATATGTTGAAGGCGATAAATGTGTAAACATGTAAAACTTTGTGAATAAAATAATATTGTAAAATTCCGGTTTCTTTTGGGTACCAAGCAATAAACAAATTCATATATTATTACTATTAAATGTTATGCAATGTATTTATTACTTGTTATGGGCGCAGACGTGGCTGTGTGATAAGAAGATTGCTTCGCAACCAAATGACTCCGTGTTCAGTCCAATTGCATGGCAACTTGGGCAAGTGTCTTCTACATCTGTCCCGGGTCGACCAAGCCTTGTGAGTAGATGTGGTAAACGGAACTAAAGGAAGCCTGTTTTATATATATAAATATATATATATGTGTGTGTGTTCGTGTGTGTGTTCGTGTGTGTGTTCGTGTGTGTGTGTGCGTGCGTGTATGTGTCCTTTCTTTGGCATCTTGTAAGAGTTTTTAAGCAAGTATCATTGTCAAATATTTTGATGTCCTTCCATTAAATCATGTGTGGTCACGGAGAATTGTTACCTTACTTTGAAATAGCTGAGAGTTCATGATAGAAAGGGTATCCAACTTTAGAAAATCCATCTCAACAAATTCTCTTCGACCCAAGTCGAATATTGGTGGCTAAAGCGACGGTGAGGAACTTACATAATATTTAGAAATGTAATACAACGAAGGTATTGTGAGATAAACATAGACATTCAGATAAAATTAAAACCAAAACCTACCGAGTTATCTCCTGCCGATTCTCTTTGTTTTTATAAACGACAAGGGCTGGTTTATCAGGGTCATTTTCAGCAAGCTGGTACACGCGTTGCGGTATTGTTTGATATATGAAGGAGACTTTACTTGGACGGTGAATGTAACTGGCCATCGTGATGTCAGTAACTATACGACGCCTTCCTCAGAATTTATCCTTAAAAAGAAATAAGGTTATGAACGCTTTTAATGGTAGCGATAACAACGGTAACAATATTCGCGTAGAGACAAAGACGTTAGTTCGTGCCTACAACTGTAGTGTTAAAGAAGCTAGTTCGCCTTTCATACCCCAAGAACTTTTTAATTCAAGAAATAAAAATTGAGCGAATGTTGTGAAATTAGTTAAGACAATAGACAATAGTTAAGAGATATGACACGCTTACGGCAATGCTCGCACATACAGCTCTGCAATTAAAAGATCATCCAGTCACTTTTACATCGCGGATAATGAGCGTGGAGGAGTGGTAGATGAGGGTAAACGAGAGACGGTTAAGGGTGGGGCGAGTGAGAGGAGAAAGAACAGATGCACAGTCTACAGATCATGCCCGGGAAAGGGCAGTGTAGATAATGGTGAGGGGATATCTACGTAGGATGAATTGGCGAGCCGTGAGTTGTGACTGAGTCTTAAAATCATGATCGTCGCTGCTGAGCTTGAGTAGGAATTGGGAGTAAGGAATGGAGAGCTTGGTGTGGGTAGGGTGGTAGGAGGAGAAGTTAAGGCAGGAGTGTGAGGCAGTGTGTTTGTAGTGGATGGAGGCAGTGAGAGCGGAGTAGTGCATGCTGACAGAAATGTGGAGAAATTCGACGGGCGAGGTGAATTGTGAGGAAATTTAGGCCTCAACTTAGACAACGAATAAGTTCGCATAGTTGGAGCCCATTCTGATTTCCATGACCACTCGCGAGAACTCTTGGTAAAACTACCCCGCGAACGAGAAGCAGTTGAGGGAGAGGACAAGTTCGGCCAGACGAAGATGTGTAGAGGTATCAGGCCGAAGGTGAAGGAAGTGTTTAGGTGCAAGAAATCCCTCGTTGTGTGGAATCACCGTATGTAAACTTTTAATGTCAAGAGTGAACAGAAGTTGAGAGGGGCCTGGGGGAAAGAAGAAAGAGTTAAACAGACGGGAAGCATGATTGGTGTCGTGGATGTGTGAAGGCAACTGCCCCACGGAAATGATCTCCAAATGCCTCGATCGAGGCATTTGGAGATCATTTCCGTGGGGCAGTTGCAGGCGGAGATGATGGAGCGGCCAGGGTTGTTGGGCTTGTGAATTTTGGGAAGGAAGTAAATAGTGGGAGTGTCTGGGATACGGACAATGAGGTTGGAGGCAGTTGGAGGGAGACAGGAGGAGGAAATGAGGTCAGGAATAGTTGAAGGACACAATCTGTTGGTAGTTAGGCGTGGGGTTGAAGGGCAGAGAGCAATAGAAGGAGGTGTCTTGAAGTTGACGAAGAGCTTCAGCCATGTAAAGGTCTGCGCGCCACACCACTACAAATCTACTCTTGTCGGCAGGTTTGATGACAGTCTCTTTGCGGTGTCGGAGACATCGAAGGGCCGAGAGCCGAGAGTTCGGCCGGGGAGGTGTTTAACTTTCGCCTGGATGTAGTAAGGGGCTTGAAGCGGAGACCCTTACTGAGAAGAGAGCACTCCGCTTCAGAGTGGAGCTGTAGAGGAATGGTAACCACAGACCGAAGTGGGTAGAGGAGGGTGTGTTAGGTAGGGGAGGGGGTTGGGAAAGCGTTGGAAGGCTGAGAGGAGAGAGAGAGGAGGAAGGGGTGTGTGGGAAGGTTGGAGTAGTGGAAGGGTGGGGGTGAGGATGAGGGGGAGAGGAAACATTAAAAAAGTGGATTACACGAAATGAGCCGCTCCGACTGTATGTACAAAAAAAAAAAAAAAATCACAAAATTAAGCCGTGTGCCGATTTTTCCACCGGTTTAAATGACTGTTTAAAAATGAATCGTTATTATCCACTACCGACTCCGGAAGATATTTTTACAAAACTGATCGGAGGAAAAATATTTTCAAAATTCAATTTGTCTGACGCTTATCTGCAAAGCAAAGTATATAAAAATGCTCAAAGCGGTTAATGCTCAAAGTCAACACGTACAGAAGTTTATACAAATAGACAACCTTTTGGACTTAAGGTAGAACATGCAATAATTTAACCAGTGATAGTCGCAATATTAGCAGACTGTTAATTTGCTATTCCTTACCTAGATGACGTGTTAATCAAAAGCGAATCGCGGAGTGAGGATGTCGAACATGTGAAGTGTGTCTTTAAAAAAAAATTAAAGATTATGGTTTCACACTCAGTGAAATGTGAATTTTTTTTTTTTGCCTAAAATCAAATATCTGGGTCAATTCATAGATAAGAATAGAAGACGTCCTGGCCCGTCGAAGGCAGACGCAATCAAGAATATGCGACCTTCAAGGAATATACCGGCATTACAAGCTTTCCTTGGTCTAGCAAATTACTATTAACAGCACATTCTAAATATACATAAATTGAGAGCGCCATTAAACAATTTTCTAAAAAACAAAAATGAAATTGGTTAGAAAAGTGACAAAACGCATTTGAAGACATAAAAAAATACTGATTTCTGACTTGTCACTTGCACATTTCGATCCTAGAATGGACATTGTTGTAACGTCTGATGTTTCGGATTATGGAATAGGAGCAGTCTTGCGACACAAGTATAAAGATGAAAATATGAAGCCAGCAATTCATGCTTAACGCGTTAATAGCAGCGGAAACATGTATTGTCAGATAGAGAAGGAGGCTATATCGATTATTTTTGCCTTAAAAAATTTCATAAATTTCTACATAGAAGTTTTTAGCTACAAACCGACCGTAGACCATTACTATCAATTTTTGGATCACAGAAGGGACTACCGAGCTATACAGTGAACCGACTACAACGTTGGGGTAAATATTGCTGATCTACAATTTCAAGATGCAGTATATTCCATCGAAGAAAATTGGTCATGCAGACTGCTTATCGAGGCTAATTCCCAAGAGCGTGGAACCGCTAGAAGAGACTGGTGTTGAAACATGGATTGTCTATAATAACGTCAACTGAAAACGATCATGGTCCAAGCGTAATGAACCAATACAAATCACATCGACAGCTGAATTGCATCAAAAAGAAAAAAAATCTCATGCTGTCAGTTTGGTGGGATTACAAAGTTGTTGCATATTTTGAGCTGCTTCCAAGGAACCAAACGATCAATTTAGATGTTTACTATCAATAACTGATGAAACTGGAGGAAACAATCAAAGGAAAACGGCCAGAATTGGCAAATCGTAAATGAGTCGTATTTCACCATGACAACGCCAAACACGTCTTTACTAACTCGTGAAAAATTACTGGAGCTGGATTGGAAAGTGATGTCACATCCACCATATAACCCTGACCTTCTACCATGAAATTGGTATTTCTTTCGAAGTTTTCAAAATTCTTTGGATGGCAAAACTTGCAATAATGATGATGACCTGGAATCACAATTTTTGGCTGATAAGGACCAGAGCGGAGAATCATGAAGTTGCCAGACTTTTATTTCACACCAAAAACACCGGAATTTTCTTGCCAACACAATATATATACATATATATATATACACACATATAACAAAAAAGGTGGTGTGTTTACATACAGGAAAAAAATATAGGCAAATTTGTTGAGAATGCTAGTTTCAACAATATTTTTTGTTTATCAATGGTAAAAATTTAGAATTATGAATTTATATATATATATATATATATATATATATATATATATACCGGAGTAAACACATAAATGTGAAACAAGGTGGAAAAAAGAGTACTCAAATACCAGTGGTAGAGTAATATGCTTTATTTAAAAGCAGCAGAAAATTTAACAAAACCTGTTACTCTGAGTTTCACATTCGTCGGACAGCTTTTTCTAGCAAAAACTGTCCGACGAACGGGAACGTGAAACTCAGAGTAACAGGTTTTGTTGAATTTTCTGCTGCTTTAAATAAAGTATATATATATATATATATATATACACACACATATGTATATATATCTTTTAACTATAATGTTTTACTGGCTTCATGTAGAGGCTGTGGCCTTGCTGGAGCACCGCCTTTCAGTATTTTGGGGTTTCTTTTGGGTACGGTTTTTAGTGAAAAAACGAGTTGGACGAAACTGCTCTTCTTTGTGCCTCATATTTGAAAGTCTGTGAAGATTACATCATACAGTTTTTGAAGTGTAAGTATAATTTCTAAAAATTATTAAAAAAAATATTATGAAATATTTTATGAGGATGTTACTAACCTTTTGGGGGAAGAAGTTTTTTCCTAATGTGTGAGCGCTTTCCTTAAACCTTTTCAAAGAGACATGCTCTTGAGGTCAGTGGTATTTCCTTTGTCTTGTCAAGGAGCACGGTTGTTTATGGCCGTAGGCACTTGATCTCAGGCCCTCTACGGTCACAGAGAGTTTAAAGAAGATAATGTTTTGGGAAGGGAAACACGCACTGTTATGTGCGGTATGTCTCTCTTTCTGGTTGGACGGCCTCATATATACGGGTGGCGCCGAGTTGCGAGAGGGCAGTCAGAGAGAGAGAGAGAGAGAGAGAGACTGACATGGACAGAGGCAGTCTGACAGAGACAAACAGAGGAAGAGAGAGATATACAGAGCGAGAGATGGACAACTGAACAACTGGCAAATGATGTAGAGGGACAACTGAACGACTGGCAAGCGATGTAGCCAGATTTGCCGACGTTGCAAACGTAAAAGGAAAGAACTGTCGCCGGTAAATGTTTTTTTTTTATGTTTTAAAGGAAAACGAACTTTGTGATGTTAAAAGTTAAAAAAAAAAAGAGAAAACTTTGTGACGTTAAATGTTTGAGAAGAAAAAGAACTTTGTTGTTAAATGTGTTTATTTAAAAGAAAAGAAAGAAAAAAGAACTGAGTTGTTGCCTGTGCTTTTAAAAGAAAGGAAAAGAGAAAAAAAACAGAAGAGAAAGGACTGTGTTGTTAAATGTTTTTGAGAAATGAACTTTGTGATGTTAAAGGTGTTCTTAGAGGAACGAAGGAAAGAAAAGAAAAGTCCTACACTCATATACACACATACACATATATATAAACACGCACGCACTGATACATTTAATATATACATACATATATATACTCACACACGTACACATTCACACAATTAGAAATGAAAAAGGACAAAATATATATAAAACAATAAACATGGAAAGCTTTTGCAGGAACATAGTAAAAATAGGGATTCTATCAGTGATCTTGGGGGCTCAAAACCGTAACAGCTATTTTGTCATATGTAGACATGATCCCAAAAGTTCAGTTCTTCAATTTAGGCATGTAGCAGGTTCCAAGGAACTTTTCCAGATAAGCCATCGTTCCATATCACTTGCCACTACCGTTAGTATAAGGTTTAAACTTGGCCAAGATCTTCCAGTAAGTCCTATAGCTGACACCTTGTTATTTTAAGAACTATATATGACTGGATAATTTGGTAACACATATCTGTTTGAGAAAACAGTTTTATTAGCGTTCGTAGAATTTACGGTGGCTTCATATATAATGGCCTCGGTCATACAGTCTCCATTTAGCCAGCACAAGTCTTTATCCCTGCCGGAACAGCCGGTTTTGTGTTGTTGTTTTGCATTGTGTGTAATTATGTTTTTAAAATCTGGGGTTGAACTAAAACTAATTTTTAGGTTATGCCTGTTAAAGTGTTTCCAATATTTATGATTTATTGGAAAATGCCTATCTATAAGTGACAAGAAATATTTCGGAGGACTAAGGAAGTGTGAACCAAATAATTTTCCTGTATCTATGTTTTCTTTTCTTTATTTCTGGCCTAATGGCAGGTGTTTATGCTATTTCCTCTTTAAATCCACTAGCTTTAAGGGCATTGTTATATAGTAGGGTAGCATTATTAAATATGTCCATATTGGAGGAGAGGCCCCTACTAATAAATCATAAATATAAGAATAACACAGTTTTGTCAGAGATGTGTGGGTCTCACGGACGGGAATGTTAAAGCAAGGTTCAACACTCACACCTTAAGCTTCAGACATTCGGATAAACGAAAAACTACCAAATTATCCCGTCATATATGGTTCTTAAAAGAACAAGGTGTCAGCTATAGGATTTACTGGAAGATCTTGGCTAAGTGTAAACCTTATACCAACGGTAGTGATATGCGGTATTTGTGATATCGAAAGATAACCCAACTGGAAAAGTTCTTTGGACCCCGCTACATGTCTTAATTCAAGAATTGAACTTTTTGGATTATGTCCATATATAACAAAATACCTGTTACGGTTTTGCAGCCCCCACCCGCCCAAAATCACTGATAGAATCCACATTTTTACTGTTCCTGCACAAGCTTTCCCTATGTCGCAACATTTATATATATATTTTTCATTTTTAATTGTGTGAATATGTACGCGTGTGAGTATATGTATATATATATATATATATATACTAAATGTGTATGTGTGTGCGTGTGTATATATGTGTACGTATGTATGCATGTGAGTGTAGGACTGTCAGGTGCATAAGTGCGACTTTCATGCACACGTACCCTTCATTTATAAGGATATGCATATGCTTGTACATCTGCGGTTGTAGGTGTGTGATAGGAGGATATATATATATATATTTGTGTACATATGCACATATATGTATATATGCATATGCGGCAGTGTGAATGTATGCCTGTATATATATATATATATATATATATATTGGTTTTGGAATTGGTTTGGAAGATTCTTTATGTGAGTTCGTGCGTCGAAGCTTATTCTGTTGTGTCTGGGAAGAGTCATTCTCTTTTGGTGCCTTATAATTTAACACACTCACCGCTAAAATTTCCTCTTATTTCTTATTTTTCTAAAATTCTCATTGCGTCTTGCGGAGTGTGTTAAATTATAAGGAACCAAAAGAGAATGACTCCAAACATAACCGTATATATATATATATATATATATATATATATATATATATATATATATCAACTAACTGCTTTTTTCATATACTTTAGGGTGATAGTACACAAACTTTATCAAAATAGAAATATAGTGCAACAAAAAAAATTTTTAAGAATATATTGAAAGCAGAAAAAATGATTGCATGTTTAGCTACAGAAAAAAAAAACTTCAATACGAACATTTCAGTAAGAAAATCATGAAAGATATAAGAACAAAATATATATAGACGGTATTAATATAAAACTTTTTTTCCTCATGCTTTAAAGATATAAATACAATACAGTAAGTACTTAAATATAAATAAATTCAATGTGCTAATCCTTAATATAGTTTTATTGTATGCCAAAAAGAAAAATAAACAACAAAATGAAAATCAAATGTCATTCAGCTCGGTGATATTGCCATTTGTTTCTGTGGTTATTAGGTCCGTGACGGCCAGGTTTATGCTATTTATTATTCATGTTGTTTTGTTGTCAATTTTGATTTTTGGGAGGTATGGTCGGTGGTCCATTCTGAGATCTGCAGTTTTCAGTTCTTTGAATATTTTATTTTTTATAGTATCATAATCATTAGGTTCCCATTCGTTGTTTCCAGGTTTTAGATTTGTTTCGCCTTCCTTCTCATTTCTATGTTTGTCTGTGGTGTTCTGGATTGGTGATTTTTGTACATTATGATACATCCCTATGGTCTGGGTTTGTTGTTTTTTGTTTACTTCATTTTTGTTGGAAATGTTACGTTTGTCTTCGTGTTTTATTATCTCAGTGCTTATATTATTTGGCATTGTTGTGTGGCTTCTATCTATATTTTCGTGATGTATTTTTCCTTTTAAATGTTCTATTTCTATTTGATATTTTTTTTGCGTTGAGAATATATCTTCGTACGTTAGCTAGTTTATTAGGGTTCATTGCTGTATCCAAGTCTTTATTTATGTTGTTTTTCTTCCATATTTTATATGCATATGTTGTTGTGTTTTCGTTCTTTGGATAGAGCACTGCTGTAAAGTAAGCGTGTAGAATTGAAATATATTCCTTACGTGTCCATTTATGTCTTTTTGGTTTTATTTGCAGGACATGAGGTACAACGTCCGGCCCATTATTTTGACGGTCATCAATTTCGTTGGGTATCGGTCCGTTAATTTCTGTTGTCAAATTGTTTTGCACGTGGAGTTTTTCGTACTTTTTGTGTAACAAGTTTAAAGTACGCATTTCCCGATTGTTATTCTTGGGTTGAATAATATCGGTATTAATTAATTTATTTGTAATTTTTTTGTACATGATGTTTGGGGCCGGAGATGGTCTGGTGTTGATGGATCGTATTGTATCAAGCATGTTTACATGCACTGTGCGAGCAGTGGACATGATATCCAGTTAAAATACTTCATTTCATGTGGAAAATAATAAATTTCAATGAGTATTACTTACTTGGATATAGTCCAACCCTTTATCAGCTATTTTTGGCTCCATGCCATGTCTTTATTTCCGATGTTTTTGGATAGATTTCGGAGCAGTGTTTTATCGCTCTCACATGTTAAACGACCCCGGTGTCATTGTAAAACGTCCCCGGTCTCATCTGTTAAACGTCCCCGGTGTCATTATTATTATTTGGGCGTTATGTCCGTCTGCCTGCCTGTACCCTCTTCACGGTGAAACAGCTGGACCAGTGGTCACAATGTTTTTCGGGATTACCAAGGAGGTAATCAGGCAGGTTTGAAAAAGTATGATTATTTAGTGTTTATTAAGGGTAATTGTTCAGTTTACGGTGGTGCTATATACAGATAATCAAAATTACAGGCGTAAAAAAAAAAAACAATTAAAGGGAGATAACCCCTAATAAAAGAAGCAAAGGGAAGTAAATCCACTTTTCCTCAAAAATTATGCCATATAAGGAAGTTTTAGTTTAGGATACCTTTATTAATGAATGATTTGATGGTTTTGGTTCATCGTTAGTCGGTGTATAACTACTACGAACTTTGTCAATAACGATTGTATGCATAAAGCTGTGTAATGCTTTATTAAAATTTCCTTCGTTCAGGAATTGATAGGACTATCAGGAAAGTTGCCGCTATAAAACATAAGAGTGAATCTAACAGTGAATGCAGAAAAGTCCAACAGAATAAGGATACAGAAACTCGAAGAATTCGCCGTGATACAGAAGTGAGAGCGTCGGGACGGAGCAGGGATACGCTAGCTCACCAAATAACACAGAGAAATCCTCAAGTGAGAGCTTCGAAACAGAGCTGGGACACTTTAGCTCACCAAGTAACACGCAAAGTGAGAGCTTCAGAACAGATATAGAAAATTCTAGCGGGCCGAAAATCAAGACAAGTGCAGTTTCCTATAAAACTGGTATTCTCATTCACAGCAAACAAAGCACAGCTCCAGACTCTAGCTCGTGTAGGTGTATTTTTACTCACCCCGATGTTTACACACGGCCAGTTATACGCCGCTATGAGTAGAGCAACGGACTCCGGCAATTTGAAAGTTAGTGTCGACCACACACAAGATACCGCCTACAAAGAAGTTTTGTAATCATATTCATATTAAAATCCATTTACACATTATTCAATACATACTATTATTATGACTTCCGTCCCTCATTTGCTAGTAAATATAATTTCCATTGTAATAATACATATAATTGTTTATGCTATTTTTTTTATCAACGTTCAGAAGGAGGTTATCTCAGTAATAAATGTACTTACCAACAGTTGGGAAAAATGGAGAACGTGTGAAATTCAAAAGCTGTATTTTCTCTTTTTATAGCGGAATTAGTAACTTTGTCATGCCTCTTAGTTACCAACAGTTACGACTGCTGATTACTCACACTTTTCGCTTTAAATTTCATGCAGCCTCATGTGTATGTGAATGTGTACGTGTGGGAAAGGGAGGCAATTAGCTCACAAATTTCTTGTGAAAAGAAAAAGAAACACCCAATGATGTGTAATTCTAGTTACACTGGGCCTAAATATATTTCTTTACTACCCACAAGGGGCTAAACACAGAGGGGACAAACAAGGACAGACAAACGGATTAAGTCGATTACATCGACCCCATTGCGTAGCTGGTGCTTAATTTATCGACCCCGAAAGGACGAAAGGCAAAGTCGACCTCGGCGGAATTTGAACCCAGAACGTAACGGCAGACGAAATACGGCTACGCATTTCGCCCGGCGTGCTAACGTTTCTGCCAGCTCGCCGCCTTCTCTGTGTCTAAATATCGTGTCTAACCATGATCATGGAAACATATGCATGTTCGCCTGTCGGAACGACGAGGACCATCAAGCTATTCTGAATGTAGGATGACAAATGGCACCGAGGGCAGTGAAAATGGCCCCGATCAATAGCCGCCCTTCATGCAGTTACTTGTGTTCGGTTTCAAAACACTCTACTCCAGCATCATACAGGAACTTCCATTCCTTCCGATTAAGATCCAGGGCCTTCAACTAAATGGGAAGGACACCACATAAAATGAGGGACCACTTGAAATGATCGTGAAAACGAAATGCTGGGTGTCCATTATACCTACCTTTAGTCTCGATCTCACTGAAGTGGACCATCTTTGGGAGGCGGTTACCCGGCATCCGAACCCCTTGACCAACCCAACAAGAAGACGACAAAAGATGCAAGCCCTGACATGCGAGATCGAGGACACATTGGGGCAATCTGATATAGAACGATTCTGGTTGTTCTGATCTGGCATACCTTTCCTAGATAATTCCTCGAATTGAAGTAGGCAGCATCTTTCCCTAAATAAAGCTACCTAGATACCTGTGCAGGACTGAAGATGTCTGATGTCCCCAGATGTCAGAGGTCAGCAACTATTTTACTCATGCCACCACCGTGCAAGCTTCAGGCTTACATTTCCAGCATCATCTATGCCTGTATCCGTCACCAGCAGCTAATCGCCGTTGACCTCGAGACAACAAAAAAAAAAAAAAACAACAGAAAAAGAAAAGAACAAACAAACAAAAACAAAAGGACCTGGGCAGATATAACAATAACATCATAGCTGGACTATATATTTGGTAAGAATCAACCCCTTTTATGGTAAGAATCAACTCCATTTATTCTTTTATTTCTTTCAGTCATTTGACTGTGGCCATGCTGGTGTACCGACTTGAAGGGATTTAGTCGATCAAATCGACTTCAAGACTTATTTCTTAAGCCTAGTACTTATTCTATCGGTCTCTTTTGCCGAACTACTAAGTTACGGAGACGTATACACACCAACACCGGCGGCGAGCTGGCAGAAACGTTAGCGCGCCGGGCGAAATGCTTAGCAGTATTTCGTCTGTATTTACGTTCTGAGTTCAAATTCCGCCGAGGTCGACTTTGCCTTTCATCCTTTCGGGGGTCGATTAAATAAGTACCAGTTACGCACTGGGGTCGATATAATCGACTTAATCCGTGTGTCAGTCCTTGTTTGTCCTCTCTGTGTTTAGCCCCTTGTGGGTAGTAAAGAAATAGGTATACACACCAACATCGGTTGTCAAGAAGTGATGGGGAAACACACACACATACAAAGATAAATATTCCCGGTTTATGGGGGTTGCCCGGAGTTTCATATTCATAAAGCGCTTAGCGCGCTCAGCTTTACTGAGTTCCTTGAGACCGGGACCAGACGAGATCACAAACGAACCGGACGTCTTCCTGTTTTTTTTCCTCCGCTGCCGACGACCTCAGCACACAGAACCAAGCCAGGAACATGCTACAGAATTTGAACTATGACACATCTTCCGCTGTTCCAGGTATAGTTAGTTAAAATCACCAAACCAGTTATTTGCCAATATGTAAGACATTAGCCGTTTATTTTTATAACGGTTGTAATACAGAACAGTCAGATTGAATTTACTTGTTTCTTCTTGTCATTCGGTTATCTACGGTAACTCCAGACACAAAGATTAGACCAGTCAATTTATGTACACCCTCTTGCAGCTTTATCCCAGCCATTCAACAATCGGAAGACTCACTTCCCAGGGATTGGGCGAAATTCTTTGAAGGACCAATACCGAGCCGCGCATTCTTCATCCATGACTCCCATTCGAAGTGTAAATTATTAGTCGACACTAGCGTTTGGCGTTGCTTGTAGCGCTTGGTCTGTCAGCTTAGTTACGGATTCCCGTTACTTTACATGCAATTAACTATTCCCCAATTCGCACTTTTGGCGAGAAAGTTTTGACTCTTGATATCAATCTTCGGTGGTAGTTCCAGTGGGTATTTATAACTGCTAATTTACCATACCCTATTTTCCGTACCGATTTCTTACACCATCTTAAACTCTTAGTCGATTTGAGAAATCAGCGTTTAATCGAAGCAAGACCTTCGCTCACATTATTCTAATGTGAGCTCACTATTCTTTGTGCCAGTACTTACTAATCGTTTTCATGAACTTTTGTCGAGGTTCCTGGATTTAACTGTGGCTGTTTTTCATAAGTCCCCAACGAATTCTTACCAAGAGACCTCTTATAGTATGCTACGCACGACACCTAGCCCCGGATAAACTCAAATCTGTTAAAGAGAAATTTTATCACGTGTTGGACCTTTCAATACTGAAATTCAGGGCGCAATCGAGGAAACACCACGAGGAGATGTTGTGTATATTCTGGGAGATTTCGATGCTAGAATTGGAGAAAGGGCAGAAGTAGACATCGTTGGCAAATTTGGATAAGGAGAACGGAATGAAGGAGGAGATCGACTAGTCCAATTTTGTCAAGATCAGCACATGCGGCTAACCAATACTTGGCTTCGGCAACCATGAAGACAGCTATACACCTGGACGTCGCCAAGTGGACAGTACGGCAATCAAATCGACAACATCCTATGTCAGCAACGGTGGAAGAGTTCAGTCCGAGCTGTGAAGACGTTTCCTGGGATAGACTGAGGATCTGACAATGAACTTCTGGTTGCCAAGATCAAGATGCGATTCTGCAACGTCAAGCGACCACCCGCTTGCCAGAAATTTGATACCAATAAGATCGGTCCATCATATACCGTGTATGTGTGTGTGTACGTGCAAGTTTTGGTGTTAGTTCCCCCAGCCACTGTTGGAGTGTTTACATCATAATGTAGCAGTTCAGCAAAAGAACCCGATAGAATATGTCCCACGTTTTAAAGCTAAGTCGATTTTACCCAGCTTGGCCACTGTTCAATGACTGAAATAAGTAAAAGGTTAACCATGATCCTCTCCTTAAAAATTATGCAGCTATGCAAGAATTTCAGGTACTTACTGCCTAAACTGTGGTCTGCAAATTGCATTAAACACAGACACCCTTTCACGTACGTGCGCGCGTGCTTAATGCTTGTGTACTTGCAGTGACACTAACTAGTTCAATTAAATAAATAAAATACTTGGGTTTTAATATCAAGACTAGTAGATTTAGAATTGTTATAGAGTAGGAGTACAAAGTTTAAAAACTAACTGCGAATTAAAAATATGTAACAGTTCAACATATTCAAATGAAAATAAATATGCTTTTCATTATAATTTTGGGGAATAGGCGCAGGAGTGGCTGTGTGGTAAGTAGCTTTCTAACTAACCACATGGTTCGGGTTCAGTCCCACTGCGTGGCACCTTGGGCAAGTGTCTTCTACAATAGCCTCGGGCCGACCAAAGCCTTGTGAGTGGATTTGGTAGACGGAAACTGAAAGAAGCCCGTCGTATGTATGTGTATATATATATATATATATATATATATATATATATGTGTGTGTGTGTATGTGTGTGTGTATGTTTGTGTTTGTGTTTGTCCTCCAACATCGCTTGACAACCGCTGCTGGTTGAGGCCGATAGGATAGGTACTAGACTTACAAAGAATAAGTTCTGGGGGTCGATTTGCTCGACTAAAGGCGGTGCTCCAGCGTGGCCGCAATCAAATGACTGAAACAAGTAAAAGAGTAAAAGAGAATAATATTTGTTTGTGATCACTAGTTCTGACTTAATACTCCCAATAACATCACGGATGTTTAGGTTGAAGTGTATTTTTAAGCGGGTTTCATTTTCATTAACGATGCAAACGAGGTTATAATTTTTGGAAGCAAATTTATGAACTGCACTAATTACTGGTTAGTGCAAGTCTAAAGACTGGGTTCATGTTAGAAAATTTGTTTGTCTCAATGTATATATATAAGTAGCAGAGATACCCGGTGTTGCACGGGATGACAATGGCATAGTTTTTTATTGTTTTAATTGTTTCAGTTATGTGACTTCGGCCATGCTAGAGCACTACATTTAGTCGAAGAAACCAACCCCAGGATTTATTCTTTGTAAACCTAGTACCTTTTCTGTCCGTGTGTTTTGTCAAACGGCTAAGTTAGGTGGATGTAAACACAGCAACATCGGTTGTCAAGCGATGGTGGGGTACAAACACAGATACACACACACACACACGCGCACACACAAATATAAACATATATACGACAGTCTTCTTTCAGTTTCCGTGTACAAAATCCACTCACAAGGCTTTGGTGGGCCTGAAGCTATAGTGTATATAGACATACACACACGCGCGCGCGCACACGCACATATATATATAATGTATATATATATACATATACATATACATTTATATATATATATGTATATATATACACATATATATACACACATATATATATGATATACACACATATATACATATACATACATATATACATACATATATATACATACATATATATATATCTATACATTTATATATATATATATATACATATATATATATATACATATAACTCTATATATATACATCTATATATATACATATAACTCTCTCTCTATATATATACATCTATATTATACATATACATCTATACATTTTACATATATATTATATATATATATATATATTATATATTATATATATACAACAACATATGTACACACATATATATACACATACATGCATACATACGTATACACACTCACATATATACTTTCGGTGGGAATGGTTTTGTTATAGGTGCCGAGTTTCACAAGCCTGTAGATAATAATGGTATTTATTTAAGCTTAAAGCTTATAGCGATCACCGTGCTATGATCAAAGAAAACAGCCTGATAATTGGGCATATAAACCCTCGACAGGTAAAACCTCATTTTTTTTTTGAAGGCTTATATGACCCATTATTTACTATATTCCTTAGTCATGCACGGAGATCGTTATAAGCTTTACACGTATATAAATACCATTATTATTATTTACATTATTGTAAGCATCAGCGCCGTATAACAAAACCATTCGCACCGAAAGTACATTGAAATTTGTTTATAAAAAACAATCAAAACTAATATAGTTCTTAAATGTGATAGAAACTGGATGGCTAACTCGCTGGTGTAATGGTAATACACTTGTTAACAAAGGAATGTGGGTTCGTGTCCCACGCGGATGAGAAAGCCTACATTTTTCTGTCGGGGGCTTAAATGCCTCATTATTAGACTATTTCCCTTGGCCATTGCTTGGTGATCGCTTTAAGCTTACATAAATACCATTATTATTTATTATTTTATTATTTACA
>NC_043004.1:48021944-48046880 GCF_006345805.1 Octopus sinensis | reverse complement strand
CACACACACACACACACACAAACTCTCTCACACACACAAACTCTCTCACACACACAAACTCTCACACACACAAACTCACACACACACACACACTCACTGACTCACACACACGTATATATTTATACATACGCGGGTAAATGTGTATATATCCATACACAGAGAACTATGGAAGTATGTGTACCTAATAGTGCAAGCGTGTGTGCGTTGAAATAGTTAAACTCTTCAAATCCACACAGTATGCTTATACATACTGTAGACGATCAGATTCAATGTTTTCAGGTAATTATTTTCCAACAGACCTTCTGACCTTTAAATTGAAATATTTTAGGTCAATCGTTTTTGTTGTTATCTTATCAGTATATATTCACAATATATTATTAAGTGATGTTATGGTGAATGTTAATTAAGGTAAAAGTGTGTGTGTGTGTGGGGGGGGGGGGAGTAACACATTTATGCAGGTCAATTGCGATTGTTTTCTTAACTGTATATATTCTCTAGAATATTTGCCAGGAAAACTCCATCACCCAGACGCTTTACTATTTAATCATATAATACTCCTTCGAGTAAGTAAATCTATATGTATGTATGTATGTATGTATGTATGTATGTATGTATGTATGTATGTATGTATGTATGTATGTATGTATGTATGTATGCATGTATGTATGTATGTATGTATGTATGCATGCATGCATGCATGTATGTATGTATGTATATATGTATGTATGCATGCCTCAGTAAAGCTGAACTCAAGAGTCATCTTTGTAGTCATAACGCGAGACAGATGAGTGACAACCTGGCCACTGGTGGTGGTGTAACATACCATACTAATCATATCTGTCGGGCATGTGGAAGAGAGTGTAATTCGTCAGGAGGACTTAAACGACATGCAGAGGTACATGAAGCCCAGTTACAACTACAGCCGGCTATTACCGGTAAAGGTTTTAGTTGCCAATTCTGTGCAAGACATTGTGGATCTTTAGCTGGGCTAAAAAGTCACATTCGATCACAGCACCAGTAACAGTTAAGCTTCGTGCAATGGCCATACTCGATAACAAGGGGGCAGCCATAATAATAATAATGTATGCATGCATGGATGCATGCATGTATGTATGTATCTCATTATTCAGTTTTATTTCTTGCCAATGGAGAAACTACTGGTTTCTAACCTAGTTCCAAGGCCTCTTCACTGGAATTTCAACATCGACAGGGTATATTTGAATGTTTGTATATGAAGAGATTTGTATGTTTTGTTTTATGTATGCATTCTCATACATATAGCTGCATGCCTAGACATGCTCATATATACTGACATGAAAAACTTCTGGAAAGTTACACAGATTTTTACAGTTCCAGTGATAGCTTAGATTTGTAGTCATCGAATCAGTTTTTTCCTTCCTGGTTTTGAGGAGCCTAATTTCTCAATATTGGTATTTAGGCAGTGTGTCACACTTGTCTCAGTGGTCCAATAATTACAGATATAAACCTGAACATGTAATTTAGATAGAATAGCTGTAGATTCCTCAATAGTTTAGCGAAGGTATTTTCTTTTTCGTTGATCATTAGCTTTATGTTAACATCCGTTGGGCATGACTTCCACAACTGTTCTCTGTATGTCTGTATCTTATGTCAGGTCACTTTCGAGTGCTACTGGTAACATGTAACCCAGTACAACCCGTTGCATGGTCGGGCCGTCGGCGACTAAACCGGCAATCCCACCAAGCTTGCTTGGTGAGGAGGGTGTTTATTGGACACCCTGCGGGATGAAAAACAAAACCCATCAAAGGGTGGAGGAACTCTTGAGAGTCAACGGCCATTCAATATGTGTGCAATTATGTATTTACTGTAAATCCTAATTTTTTTTCACTAATTTTATATATTGTATATTTCTAATAGTTTGCTCATTATACATATTTTTATGCATTCCATATCGTATATTTTATATATATATATTGTATATTAATATTTGTTATATATCGTGTTTTTTTTCGTTTTTTTAAATATCTATTTTATCCAGCTTATGGCTGTATTTTGCACGGGGACATAGAAATAATCGGACTGAATACCTGGTCGCGCGGGTAAACCATTGGGAGTGAAGGACCCCTAGCCCTTGTTAGGGTATCCTTTGAGGAGAAGGCAAGTCAGGTAACTAGGTTAACTCCGGCATAAAATCTGCGGCTCAGTAGTTGCCGATGATGATGACTTGTTCTTCTTTTCGGGTTATGGCTGCTGTTGCTTAGTAAGTGGGATTGACTCAGTGCACATCCAATCTTCACTTTTTAAAAAAAATCTTCTTGCAGAGGGTCTGCACGAGAACAACATTGATTGATTGATTGAATAATTAATTAACTAATTGATGATTGTTGATCGTGCTGTAGCCTTAAAAAGCAAACAATCAATGATGTACGAAAACAGTGTAAAATAAATGGCAGTAAGGACTCTGGAACCACATCAGATGAGAGAGTCTGGCTCGGCAGGGCCTCCAAATCATCACAATCTACTGTGATAGAACCAAATAAAATATTGAATATTGGCTGTTGGAATGTACGAACACTGCTTGACTGCGAGTCCTAAGAATGTCCTGAACGAAGGACTGCTCTTGTTGCGAAGGAGCTTCAACGCTATGATCTTTACGTTGTTGCTTTATCTGAGACGAGATTAGCTGGAGATCGTTATCTTAAAGAACCTTATGGAAAATACATATTCTTTTGGAAAGGGAGAGATGAAGAGTTTTGAGGAGAGGTTGGAGTTACTTTTGCTGTTAAGACTACTCTTGTGGACAAGTTGAATGAATTCCCAGTTGAGATTAGCGACCGTCTTATGTCTATGAGAATTCCTTTGGTTAAAGGAAATTATGTGACGTTGATGAGTGTGTATACTCCAACTATGTACTCTACTGATGACGGAGAAATTTCTTTCTACTATGCTTTGAAGTGCATTATAAGAAATATCCCTCGGGCAGACAAAGTCATCGTACTGGGTGCCTTTAATGCTAGAGAGGGTAGGGATTTTAACACGTGGACTGCAATTACTATCCCTTCGAAGCAGAGATAGTAAATAACTTCTTCGTTATTCACAAGGCATTCTGCGAAGATGGCGAGAACACTTTGATGAACTTTTGAATCAGCAGTCTGTAGTTAGTGAGGATGTTTTCAATCTCATCCCTGAATTACCTGTGAAGGCAGCTCTCACAGAACCACCAATGTTGCAAGAAGTTGCAGTGGCTGCTTCAAGGATGAATAATGGGAGGTCTCCGGGTATGGATGGCATACATGCGAAGTTGTTGCAGCATGGCGGTGAGAAACTTCTGCCGCAACCTCACTCCTTGTTTGGTATGATATGGATTAGTGAATCTGTACCTGAGGACTTGAGATATACAGTAATAGTGGTCTTATATAAGAGAAAGGACAACAGGAATGATTGTGGTAACTATAGGGAAATATCACTGCTTTCTGTCGTAAGAGAGGTTTTATGCAGAGTACTTCTGGATCGTCTGCTGAAACACGTTGCAGATTGTGTTCTTCCAGAAAGTCAATCTGGCTTTCATGTGGGACGCGGCATTGCTGATGTGATCTTCTGAGCCAGACAGCTTCAGGAGAAGTGTGTGGAACAGGGTCTGGATTTATATCAGGTTTTTGTCGATCTGACAAAAGCCTTTGATAACGTTACTAGAAATGCCCTGTGAAAAGTCCTCCAGAAACTTGGGTGTCCCGAAAAGTTCCTTGCTTTGGTTAGGTCTTCTCATGAAGACGTGAAGGGTAGGGTTAATATTAGAGATAAAATGGCGGAACCCATCTCAATACAAAATGGAGCGAAACAGGGGAGTATCTAGCACTGACCCTATTTGCCATATATTTTGCGATGGTTTTGTGTATTGCATTCAGAAACTGCAGATATGGTATTTATATCCATTATCGAACTTCTGGCAGCATATTTAATATTTGAAGTGCATTATAAGAAATATCCCTCGGGCAGACAAAGTCATCGTACTGGGTGCCTTTAATGCTAGAGAGGGTAGGGATTTTAACACGTGGACTGTAATTACTATCCCTTCGAAGCAGAGATAGTTTTGCTGCAAAAACAAAGATATTTACCTCTATGCAGATGATTGTGATCTAGTAGTGCTCACAGAGATTGATATGCAACACAGTTTGAATGCATCCTCTGATGTTTGCATGCCTTAGGATTGACACTCAGTTTCAAGAAAACTGTTGTCATGTACCAACCTGCTCCTGGTAAGCAGTATAGTGAACTAAATATCTACGTGTATGGTAAATGACTTGGTATAGTCGATCAGTTTGTCCACCTGGGAAGCACTGTTAATAGATATAGCAATTTGGATACTGAAATTCCATACAGAATTAGGAAAGCAAGTTATGCTTTCGAAAGGCTAGAAAGGCGCCTCTGGAATCGGCGAGACATATGCAGGAAGACAAAGATAAAGGTGGACAAGGCGTGTGTGCTCTCTTCTCTTCTTTATGCCTGCGAGACGTGGGTCACTTATCGATACCACCTTAAACTACTGAAACGTTTCCATCAGATGTGTCTCAGTCGGATCTATGGTATTAAGTGGGAGGACGCATCAGTAATCTTGAGATATTGGAAAGCTCTCGTTGTGAAAGTATAGAAGCTCTTGCATTGAGGCAAAGGCTCAGATGGAGTGGTCATCTGGTCAGGATGAAGGATTCAAGGATGCCAAATCAAGTCTTTTATGGAGAGTTAGCTAAAGGAGAACGACCTCCACATAACCCCCAAAAGAGGTATAAAGACTTGCCGAAGGCTTCCTTGAGAGATGCTAGCATCTCTCCTGACACATGGGAGGGCATAGCTATTGACCGTAGCAGGTGGAGAAGGACTGTGCATGAGGGGACAGCTACTTTTGAGAAATCTCAAGTTATGTTACCCAAACTCTATTCCCATATCCCATGAGAATGTTGTGACTCGTTCTAATTGTCTCTTGATGTTGGTCATATTACCTGAATGTAATTTTAGGTCATCGATGAAAAGAATGTATGAGTGATATAATTGTTTTCCGCTTATCCCAGTGTGTAGCCTTTGTATTTTGTTATCAGAGCTGGCAAGGAATTCATTACAGATAAACTATCACCCTGCAATATGATAGCTGATAGCGTAATTCTGTTTGTAAAGACAGATGTTGCTTTAGTGGTTGCAGTCAGTTTTTCAATGGTTTTCACTATAGCAACTACTAGAGCAGAAAAGAATATTTACAATCGGCAGTCAAATGTGAAGTTGAGCTCTTAATAGAATAAGTATATACTCTTTTCATCTTCTCCTTGTTTCAGTCCTTTGACTGCGGCCATGCTGGAGCACCACCTTTAGTCGAACAAATCGACCCCAGAACTTATTCTTCGTAGGCCGAGTACTTATTCTATTGGTCTCTTTTGCCGAACTGCTAACACACCAGCATCGGTTGTCAAGCGATGGTGGGGGGAAACACACACACACACACACACACACACACGCACACATACACACACACACGCACAGTGTATATATATATATATATATATATATATATATATATATCACGTGACCGACCAGACCATCAGATGTTGCTACACATCGCTGGTCACAATGCGCTTCGCATTGTTTTAGCCTTCGAATGACGCCACTCTGCTGGCTAAGCGAGCAGGCCAACAGAAGAAAGAGTGGCGAAAGAGTACAGCAGGGATCGCCACCCCCTGCCGGAGCCTCGTGGAGCTTTTAGGTGTTTTCGCTCAATAAACACTCACAACGCCTGGTCTAGGAATTGAAACCGCGATCCTACGACCGCGAGTCCACTGCTCTAACCACTGGGCCATTTACGCCTGATATATTGATTTTTTTACAATGTGGGTGCTTCTATGAAATAATTCAAGCTGCATGAAATAGCAGCAAATCTTTCCTCAAATCACAGACAACGTTCTCAAAAAGTAGAGGTGAAAATAAATGAAAACACGTACACAAGAAGACGAGTTGGTGATGACACGAATGTCTTTGAAATTTAACTCTGCTCTATCAGATCTGATAACAAGAAAGAAAATACACGCCCGTCTAATATTCAAAAATAAAAATAAAAACAAAAACACTGGAATTGTCATGAAAAGGAATATTGTATAACTAATAAGCTGACATCAATGCGATGTTAAAATACATCTAAAAAAATATCAACATAGGCATCGTCGTCGTCGTCGTCGTTGTCGTCGTCATCATCATCATCATCATCATCATCATCATCATCATCAACAACACTGGAGGCGCAATGGCCCAATGGTTAGGGCAGCGGACTCGCGGTCGGAGGATCGCGGTTTCGATTCCCAGACCGGGCGTTGTGTGTGTTTATTGAGCGAAAACACCTAAAGCTCCACGATGCTCCAGCAGGGGGTGGTAGCAACCCTTGTTGTACTCTTTCGCTCCAACTTTCTCTCACTCTCTTTCTTCTTGTTTCTTGTCCCCGACTTCCTACGCAACCGCTGATCCTGGATGCGCATTCATCCATCCGTCGATGCTCTCGGTGTCGGGTGTTGACCTGCTTTCTCTTCTGCGGGTCTTACGAATAGCAAAGGACCACGTTTCGGACTTCTCCCACTACTGGGACGAAGACCGCTTCGCTCAACAGTAACAGCAACAACAACAACAACAACAACAAACTTGTCCTACATAGAATTGCAAAGATTCTGGTTTATATTAGTTTTAGACAAGAAATTATAATACTAATCGTGTTATACTGAAATATACGTATGCACAGGCGCACACACATTTGCATGTATAAATGCGAGAGTGTATTTGTGTGTGTGAGCGTGTGTTATTGTGTGTGAATGTATTTGTGCATGTGAGCGTGTGAGTGTGTGGGTATATATATATATATTTTTCCCTCACGGGCTACTTTTTACTGGAAGGCAATACTTTGTATTGCATTACTGATATTTTGAAACTTCTTCACCGTTTCTCGTACTGTTAGCGTTCCGCATTTCAGTTGAGTGTGTTAGTATTAATGTGGTAACATCGTAGATTTCGTCTTGGTATATGTTTGGCTGATGAAGGTAAAACAAAATATGGGTGAGAGACATATCTTGTAAAACCTGAAACCTGCAGGTACCACATTATCCTTTTCCGGGTGTTTCATCTATCAGATGTTTTCCCTGGAGGTAAGACGGTTTTTTTTGCTCTAATTTGTTGCACACACGCATTTTTGCTAATACATACGCGGTGAAGCTACACATTAGCGTCGTATTTTTACGTTCGCTATTTCCAGTAAATATCGGTACTTAGTTGTTCCATTTATTTACTAATTTGTGTATTTTTCCCTCACGGGCTACTTTTTACTGGAAGGCAATACTTTGTATTGCATTACTGATATTTTGAAACTTCTTCACCGTTTCTCGTACTGTTAGCGTTCCGCATTTCAGTCGAGTGTGTTAGTATTAATGTGGTAACATCGTAGATTTCGTCTTGGTATATGTTTGGCTGATGAGGTAAAACAAAATATGGTGAGAGACATATCTTGTAAAACCTGAAACCTGCAGGTACCACATTATCCTTTTCGGGTGTTTCATCTTTCAGATGTTTTCCCTGGAGGTAAGACGGTTTTTTTTTCTTCTCTAATTTGTTGCACACACGCATTTTTGCTAATACATACACGGTGAAGCTACACATTAGCGTCGTATTTTTACGTTCGCTATTTCCAGTAAATATCGGTACTTAGTTGTGCCATTTATTTACTAATTTGTGTATTTTTCCCTCACGGGCTACTTTTTACTGGAAGGCAATACTTTGTATTGCATTACTGATATTTTGAAACTTCTTCACCGTTTCTCGTACTGTTGGCGTTCCGCATTTCAGTCGAGTGTGTTAGTATTAATGTGGTAACATCGTAGATTTCGTCTTGGTATATGCTTGGCTGATGAAGGTAAAACAAAATATGGGTGAGAGACATATCTTGTAAAACCTGAAACCTGCAGGTACCACATTATCCTTTTCCGGGTGTTTCATCTTTCAGATGTTCTCCCTGGAGGTAAGACGGTTTTTTTTTCTCTAATTTGTTGCACACACGCATTTTTGCTAATACATACGCGGTGAAGCTACACATTAGCGTCGTATTTTTACGTTCGCTATTCCAGTAAATATCGGTACTTAGTGTGCCATTTATTTACTAATTTGTATATATATATATATATTATATATATATATATATATATATATATATATATATTATATATATATATATATATATATATATATATCACCTTGATCAACTTGACCGACACCGCTGGCCACAGCACGATGTTCACTCCTCTCTGGATCGCGCCTTTCTCATCCACGCGATCCCAATCGCCCTCCTGAAATCGTAGCTCCACCGTCGTGGGGGCCTTCCTAGTGGTCGTTTCCGTTCGCGCGGGTACCACACGACAACTGCGCGGGTCCACCGATTATCGGTGACCCCGCGACGTGTCCAGCCCATCTAAACTTGCTGCGTGTATATTCTACGATGACATCCTTCACGCCGACTTCTCTCTAATGACCTCGCTACTGATGTGCTCTCTCAACGAGATACCAAGCATTGACCTTTCCATGTCACATTGAGCCGTTGCCAATCTCTGTTCTTCTCTCTTTGTTGTAGCTCGTGTTTCACTACCATATAACATTGCAGGTAGAACTGTGCTATGGCGCGGGTGGTCCTGTCCAACCTTCCCTTGAGCACATCCCTTATGCCATTAAACGCATTCCATCCGGCCCTTACTCTCTGTGAGATCTCCTTTTCGATATCTCGGCACATATTCACTTCCTGTCCCAGGTAGACATATTCCTTTATCTCCTCTATTTCATCACTGCCGATCACTATTCGACCTGTTTGTACGTTGTCTTAACTTAGATTGCCAAGGTTCTCCGGAAAATAGCCGAGGTGTGAGTGAAGAAAGTGCATTTTAATACTAATGTTGCACCCAAGATTTTGAAATTTTGCAACATGGTATCAACTATGAATTTGTAATTTGAACACTTATTGCTTCCGATTAAGTTCTCGACAATACACTCGAAGCTCACCCATTCTTGTTTTTGAGATTTATTCATGGATTTCTCATAATCTGGGTCTTTCATTAGTTTACGAATATCAGGACCAACAAATATTCCTGCTTTAATTTTTTCACTGGTTATGTTTGGGAATTTTTTTGAGAGATATCGCAAACATGATCCAACTACGGGAAAATACTTAACAAACTGTTTCACGAAACCCAGTTTGATGTGCAAAGGTGGTAGCAGTACTTTTGTTGGTTCAATCAAGGGTTCGTGCAGAATGTTTTTGGATCCAGGTAACAAACGTCTGCTTTGTAGCCCGTTTTTACCAATCATCCAGTGATTTTCTTTAGCTCTGCTATGCCATCCACATGAGACACATGGAATTTTCATGTAGCCTATCTGCTGTCCTAAAAGCATTCCTATAATTTTGAAATCTCCACACACTTGCCAGTGGCATTCTTCAAACTCTGTATTTAACAAAGTGTTTTTTTTTTTACATTTTCATACGTCTCCTTTAGTTGTACAGAAAGTACCACTTGAGTGGATGAAACCCTATTCCCATTATGTAGCATTATGTATATTTAGTCTAGAACTAAGTTCCAGTGTATCCTTTGATAGGTTCAAATCTCTCACCAAATCATTGAGTTCTTCCTGTGTAAGTGTGAACTTTCGATTTCATCAGGAGCGTAGTCATCACCTTTTTTCACGTTTGTCTTCTTCGTCACTATGTGATGTAACATTCTCGAAAACAAGTGAGGGAGAGAAGCAGGAAGAGGAACTGGAATGTCAGACTCATGTGCAATAGGACGTATAACCTAGGTATTAACTATAATATACTATCTTAAGTTTATTTTTTGCACTTTACTCATCAACTTTAATAATGCAGAAATAACAATCGTCAACGTGCTTACTCGGCTCTCGCCCCACCAATGGTATTCCAGAAGGCATTTACTTTTATTTCCAGAGTCTTTCCAGAGTCTCAGCCCCTCCACACAAGTACAACATGCTTTGTGGGGAGTCCAAGATTTGTCTTTATCACCGAGTTAAATACCAAAATAAGGCTGGTGTAGATTTTGTTTTTACAAGATCAGTTATATTTTGTCTCTGTTTAATGACAACATACGTGCCACAAATGTAGCAGAATATGTCTGGATTGTTCATTCACTTTAATCTATACGGACTCATTTTAAATATCACCAACAACTGGACTCTGGAACTTCTATAACAGCACTAAAAGCATCAGTTAGCAACCGTGTACACAGCTTTTGAAGGTCACATCGTCTGTCCGAGTTGTAAACGACTATTTAATAAGCTTTATATTGGCTGCTATTTTGCCATTACTAATACTAGTAAAGCAAACTATTTTCTTGAGCAAAATAAATCAGATAATCACTGTCATCTGATGTTCTGATTCAATAATACTGAAAAAAAAAAGCTTTATTATAGAAAAAGTAGACGTGATGGAGAAAAACTAATAAGAAATTTGAAATCAACGTTACAATTGATTTAGAATGTATCGTAGACATTTAAACATAGAAAATCATGTAGACTTGAGTAATGCTACAATTACAGCAAGTTTATTAATAAATATATTTTGACATCTCTTAAAAAGTGTATAATTCAAGGGAGATAACTATTAAGTTTGAGCTCGATGTAAGGGACATAACTTAGCAGTGTTAAATAAATTAAAAGCGAAGTCCATTGTTGCTGCCGCTTTCATCATGAAATCGCAACTTCAAATTGTCATTTCTTCAACTATATATCTGCAAAACCCTGATATTTCTTTTCTGTCATTTTAGCTGACGTTTGGCTAACAGAATTTCAATACCTTATATTTCCATAGCATTAACTGATAGGAATCGTACACATTCCTGCTGTAGCTGGGCAGAGTCATTCTCTTAATAAAGAATAGACACGCTGGTTCTATTTTACTACTTTTATTATCATTAGTCAGCAGGAATGGGTGTATGGTAAGTAGCTTGTTAACTAACCACGCGGTTCCGGGTTCAGTCCCATTGCATGGCAGCTTGGGCAAGTGTCTTCTATTCTAGCCTCGGGCTGACCAAAGCCCTGTGAATGGAAATGGTAGACGGAAACTGAAAGAAGCCCGTCGTGTGTGTATATATATATATATATATAATATATATATATAATATATATATATATATATATATATATGTATATATATGTATGTATATATATGTATGTATATATATGTATGTATATATATGTATGTATATATATATATATATCTATATATATATATATGAAGGGTGTATGAAAAGTCTTGAGCATCAGAAAAACAAGACTTCAAGGCTCAAAGGCCTTGAATGCTCAAAACGTTTCATACACCCCTCGTATATATGTATGTGTGTGTGTATGTGTGTGTATGGGTGTATATATATGTGTGTTTATATATGTGTGTGTTTGTATATATATGTGGCTGTGTGTTAAGTAGCTTGCTTACGAACCACATGGTTCCGGGTTCAGTCCCACTGCGTGGCACCTTGGGTAAGTGTCTTCTACAATAGCCTCGGTCCGACCAAAGCCTTGTGAGTGGATTTGGTAGACGGAAACTGAAAGAAGCCCGTCGTATATATGTATATATGTATATATGTATGTGCGTGTTTGTGTGTCTGTGTTTGTCCACCCAACATCGCTGGACAACCGATTCTGGTGTGTTTACGTCCCCGTAACTTAGCGGTTCGGCAAAAAAGAGACCGATAAAATAAGTACTAGGCTTACAAAGAATAAGTCCTGGGGTCGATTTGATCGACTAAAGGTGGTGCTCCAGCATGGCCACAGTCACATGACTGAAACAAGTAAAAAGAGTAAAAAAGAGAAAAAGAGTATATATATATATGTACATATATGCATGCATGCATGTATGTATGTATGTATGTATGTATGTATGTATGTATGTATGTATGTATGTATGTATGTATGTATTATGTATCTCTCTCTCTCTATGTATATATATATATATATATATATATATATATATATATATATATATATATACGTACATACATTAACGACAGAAGCAATATTATTACCTCGAGATTATATTTATCTAACCCTAACTTCATAACTTGCGAGACATTACAACCTCCACCCCCATAAGGGGATACTTACGCTATTTTTATCCCAACAATCCACTTAACAACCACGCACAACAGACCCATACCACCGGACATAATTACCAATGACGGCCCTCTGAAGCACCACATCCAATCATAAGATATAGGGACACGCTTTTCAATCACCATCTAGCATTGAACGTGGCATATCGGGACATATTGTTAGCCCTCATCCAAGAACCCGCCCCATAAATCATAACAAGAGGGTACTCAATAACAACAGGGTACCCCACCACAACATAGGACAACTACATTAAAGATACCGTCCAGTCGCGGCAATCATTTTTTAGACCCAGTACGCAAACACAGGGACACGAGATAACAAAGAGAGAGGAGAAACTAAAAGTGATAAAAGTCATCAATCTAACTCACAAAGAACTAGCACCAGACCAAATCAACATACTCTCCAACGGGTTCAAATTTACACCCAACCCACCAACGCTCCAATTACAACGAAATGAAAGAAAACGTTGCGGAATTCTATAGAAAATTACAACTCGCCGACGAACTATCTTTTTTTTTTCTTTTACTTGTTTCTGTCATTTGACTGTGGCCATGTTGGAGCACCGCCTTTTAATCGAGCAACTCGACCCCGGGACTTATTCTTTTGTAAGCCCAGTACTTATTGTATCGGTCTCTTTTGCCGAACCGCTAAGTAACGGGGACATAAACACACCAGCATCGGTTGTCAAGCAATGCCAGGGGGACAAACACAGACACACAAACATATACAGACACATACATAAATATATACACATATATATACGACGGGCTTCTTTCAGTTTCCGTCTACCAAATCCACTCACAAGGCTTTGGTCGGCCCGAGGCTATAGCAGAGGACACTTGCCCAAGGTGCCACGCAGTGGGACTGAACCCGGAACCAAGCGGTTGGTAAACAAGCTACTTACCACACAGCCACTCCTGCACCTATGACAAATACATATTTCTTTAATACCCACAAGGGGCTAAACAGAGAGGGGACAAACAAGGACATACGTAAGTATTAAGTCGATTATATCGACCCCAGTGCGTAACTGGTACTTATTTTATCGACCCTGAAAGGATGAAAGGCAAAGTCGACCTCGGCAGAATTTGAACTTACAAGGTAACGGCAGACAAAATACCGCTAAGCATTTCGCCCGGCGTGCTAACGTTTCTGCCAGCTCACGGCTATATGACAAATACAACGAGGATGAATCCGCTCTATGAATACAGGGACAATGTAACCTTTATTCAGCGCATTAGCAAAGAAGCATATTTTATCGCAAAATATGAACCTGTTTTGAATGTTTCCACCACAGATGAGACTACTACAAGAATTTAGAATAATTCGAACCACTACTGATACGACCACAACTGGTAACTGTAAGGTCATGTGGCCATTAAAGAAGATTCCACGAACAGTCTACTATGTCACACCACTCCCGTCTTTTTCTTTTCTTTCTCCTTCTTCTTTCCCTGCTGCTGCTGCTGCTCTTCCTCCCCTCCCCCTCCTCCTCCTCCTCCCTCGCCTTCTGCTTAAATCACCAATTCCCTGTACTCGTAAAATTATCTCTTCAGATTTGCTACTACCTACCTAGAAGCATTCACAAAGGAAGAGAGACAGAGAACACTATTTGATAACTATGGAAATATTTACGAAGCATTTCACTTAATCTTTTTCTCCAATTTGTTTTTCTTCTTGTACTCTTAGTTAAAAAAGTCTAAAAGACGGAAACCAGTACTAAGATGTACTTCATGATAAAATAATTTAGCATTTTCTACCTTGCCTTATTTTCCTTATATACATACATACATGATATATATATATATAATATATATATATATATATATATATATATATAATATATTATATATATTATATATATATATATATTATATATATATATATACACATACATATACATATATATATATATATAATATATATATATATATATATGTATACATATGTATATATATGCATATATGTATATGAGTGGAGGCGCAATGGCCCAGTGGTTAGGGCAGCGGACTCGCGGTCATAGGATCGCGGTTTCGATTCCCAGACCGGGCGTTGTGAGTGTTTATTGAGCGAAAACACCTAAAGCTCCACGAGGCTCCGGCAGGGGATGGTGGTGATCCCTGCTGTACTCTTTCACCACAACTTTCTCTCACTCTTACTTCCTGTTTCTGTTGTACCTGTATTTCAAAGGGCCGGCCTTGTCACTCTTTGTGTCACGCTGAATATCCCCGAGAACTACGTTAAGGGTACACGTGTCTGTAGAGTGCTCAGCCACTTACACGTTAATTTCACGAGCAGGCTGTTCCGTTGATTCGGATCAACCGGAACCCTCGTCGTCGTAACCGACGGAGTGCTTCCATCCATGTATATGTATACATATGTATATGTATACATATGTATATATATGCATATATGTATATGTATATATGCATATATGTATATGTATATATGCATATATGTATATGTATGTATACATATATTTATATATATAAATATGTATGTATGTATGTATCTTCCTATCTCTCTCCCTATATATATATATATATATAAATATCTATCTATCTATCTATCTATCTATCTATCTATCTATCTATCTATCTATCTATCTATCTATCTATCTATCTACCTACCTATCTATCTATCTATCTATCTATCTACATATATATATATAAATTATACATTATATATATATATATATATATATATAACTTATTTGCTGTTTTCTATAAACAAGACTCTATACTCTTATTAGAATCTAACATTTAGATTAATTGGTCCGTGCTATCATTACCAAAAGTTGTACTGAACAAGGTCGAACACAGCAGAATCTCAAAGTATACTTATACAAGTTAATTACGTGTGCTATGAATACACATCGTCTAAAACATAGCTTCCCAAAGTAGGTGATTTCAACTTACAGGTGGGTGATTGGGCAAATTCCTAGAAAATGGTGGGTGATGTGAACATTTTATGGGTGACAAAGAATTTTTCGAAATCAAGTCTGCATTTACCTATAATCATGGCAAGCCTACCCCGATCTTTGGAAATCTGTGAATTCCTACCCCAATCTGTGGAAACGTCTGGAATTACTCTTGCTTGCCTTCCCTATCTTGTAACTGGTTGCATCTGGTTTTAGCCATGCTGGAACTATACTTTTCCATAAAAGAATTGGACTGGATGTAACGAGGTGACTTACGGCTAATGTTGACAAGTTTGAAATCAAATGTATCTACTTTAGCTGCATCACATCAGACACATGGTTCTCATAAAAAATTTGTGTTCTTTTCCTTTATAATACAATCATAAATTATTTTTGCATCGGTAGTTCTGGTCAATGGTTCATTTGGGGAAAATATAAATCAGTGTAAAAGAAAGCGCAAGTTTACCAAAGTTAATCTGTCTGCATAATATAGAATTAACGTTAGAATTTTATTCACACCACAATAAGGGATTTGTAAACAACCGCATATTTAGACCAAACAGCACTAGTCGGGCAACGAGCCTAAGATAAAATGTGTGTCGAATGATAGAGGGTGGAGTTTTCCTAGGAGATTTAATATTAGGGGGGGTTGTGTCAGGGTTTTAAAACAGGTGGGTGATGGGCATTTGTTGGCCGATAGGTGGGCGATATTGCAATTTGGCCCGAAAAGTTTGGGACTGTAACATTTTTAGACTCTAAAAAGTAGGAAATGTTTTCAGGATAACCTATCACAGTTACAGAAGGGGCATAACTCTAAAGCTTATTAGCAAGCTCTATGGGACATAACTCAGATTTAACCGCTTTAGATTTAACCATGTTACATTCAAAGCATTTTAGATTAATTCTAAGAATGCCTGCTCGAATAATAGCCCCAAAATATTAGTCTTAATTTCAAATAGTCACAACTACAACATTCCTCTCTATCTTGTTTTTAGCTGTTAGTTGGGCAACTGGATGTTTTAAATACTCAATATATTGCTACGAAAGTAACTATGAGATACTGATAATAAAACGTCGAAAGTGTAAAAGTATAAAATTCATAATTGAATATCTAAATAAGTTAATGACTGAATATGTCAATTAAACAACGAATAAATAAGTGAAATATTGTATTTATGTTTATACTTTTCAGAACAGGTGAGTTGCATTTATTGTCGATGATGTCTGTATTACTGACAACGTAACTATATGGCATAGAAGCGCAGCACACACACACACACACACACACACACACACACACACACACACACACACACACACACACACACACACACACACACACACACACACACACAGAGGCACACAAACACATACACACTTAGGTACACACACACCACACACACACTCACACACATACACACAGGCACGCAAACATAAAACAAGCAAACTCACGCAAATGCACACATACTTATACTCACATATAAACATGCGTTCGCGTGCGCGCTGTTTCACGCACACAGACACACACAAACACAGTGTTTACTACTCTGTTATCGTAAGTACTCCATTCAGTGAGAAATTAATATAATCTAATGTACACAACAAAATGATACATGCTAATAATAGTTCCTTGCTTTGGAGACACATGCATAGTGTACAGGCAAGATTTTGATAACACGCCTTGTGTCTGAAAGCAATCTTCTGGCTGTGAGTAAATGATCTATTCTATTTGCAAATAAGGATGCTCGTACAAGAGAAATCACGAGGCAAAATGAGAAGAAGGTTGATGCAGAAAGTGGAAGGAACATTATTAAAAACTGAAAAAGAAAGGAAAAAACAATAGAGTTACGTTCCCTTTAAATTTGAAGCCATAGTTAAGCTAATTGTAGAATAATTCTATGGAGAGATGGTTTCCTGAAGTTCATCAAAACATATTTGTCATATGCTTGCATATTCTGAAACTTTCGTGTTTGGAATTCTGTAGAGCAGTTGAATTTGTTGATTGAAAAAGAATATGCGATCTTTCAGCTGAATAAACTTAGATCCATTTACATATGGAATATATTTCTTTGCGATTCTCCACGTGATTGCGTGTGGTGTGCAGTTGCTGGCTAGCGACGTATGGGGTTTGAAGACCCACACATACATACATACATACATACATACATACATACATACATACATACTACATACATACATGCATACATGCATACATGCATACATACATACATACATACATACATACATACATACATACATACATACATGGAAGCACTCCGTCGGTTACGACGATGAGGGTTCCGGTTGATCCGAATCAACGGAGCAGCCTGCTCGTGAAATTAACGTGTAAGTGGCTGAGCACTCCACAGACACGTGTACCCTTAACGTAGTTCTCGGGGATATTCAGCGTGACACAGAGAGTGACAAGGCCGGCCCTTTGAAATACAGGTACAACAGAAACAGGAAGTAAGAGTGAGAGAAAGTTGTGGTGAAAGAGTACAGCAGGGATCACCACCAACCCATGCCGGAGCCTCGTGGAGCTTTAGGTGTTTTCTCTCAATAAACACTCACAACGCCCGGTCTGGGAATCGAAACCGCGATCCTATGACCGCGAGTCCGCTGCCCTAACCACTGGGCCATTGTGCCTCCACATACATACATACATACATACATACATACATACATACACACACACACACATACATACATACATACATACATACATACATACATACATACATACATACACACACACACACATACATACACACACACACATACATACATACATACATACATATATGACAGAAGTAAATAGACACACCATAAAACATAATTTTATGTTTATTTAACTTAAAAAACATATATATTTTTTATTAATTAACATTTTTATGTTTCAGGTTCTATGTGTAACTGTTTAATCATGCCATGTACAAAAGAATCCTTGGAACTGTCCGAATTTCGAAGAGGCCGTATTGTGGATCAATCTGAAGGTGGACGGAGCGTAAAAAAGCATAAAACCTTGGGATCCCGCTTTCTACAGTTAATAGAGTGATTGTACAATTCACCAGAAAGGGAAAGGAGTCCACATCACCTCACCCACGACGACCAGGGCACTCTGACAGAAACTTTCGCTTTGTTAAGAGAAGTGGCGGTGAGCTGGCAGAATCGTTAGCACGCCGGGCGAAATGCTTAGCAGCTTTTCGTCTGTCGCAACGTTCTGTGTTCAAATTTCCGCCGAGGTCGACATTGCCTTTCATTCTTTCGGGTCGATTAAATAAGTACCAGTTACGCACTGGGGTTAGATATAATCGACTTAATCCGTTTGTCTGTCCTTGTTTGTTCCCTCTGTGTGTAGCCCCTTGTGGGCAGTGGCAAAATAATAATAAGAGAAGTGTGGAGGATAAACCTCGTTGCAAGGCCTCTGACATAGCAGAACAAGTTGATGTCAGTCCCAGAACAGATGTCAGGTATCTCTACAAGCTTGGCTACTATGGCAGAGCAGCAAGAAGGAATCTACTTCTTCGACGAGCCAATATCAATGCGGATAAAAGATTGGTGGTGGTGGTGGTGGGGGGGGCAGTGAGATGGTAGAGAGGCCACTAATATTTTTTGGGACACTGTCATATTTTCTGACCCTTGTTGAGTGTGGGTCAAGAAATTCTGTGATCAAGAATTTGACGTGAAAAGATTGCTTCCAACAACGAAACACGGCAGCTATTCTGTGATAGTCCGAGGAGCTATTTGGAGCAATGGTCAATTAGGGCTGGTGAAGTGTGAGGGTAACACAAACTCAGATAAATATGTGTCCCTATTGCAGAAAGGACCACTTCCTATCTTCAGTGGTGAAATGATTTAAGAAGACTCTTTATTTATGGCTCCTTGTCACACGGCTGAAAAGACCGAAGAATAGTTTGAAGAGAATGTCATTAAAAAGCTTCCATGGGCAAGCCAGTCACCAGATAATAATCCTATTGAATACCTCTGGGGCATAATGGACGGGGCAAGTCGTTAAAAGAACAAGAAAGCATCCTCAAAGCCAGATCTTTTGAAATTACTGCACGAAACTTGGCAAGAAATTCCTCAAGAAAGTATTTGGCATCTGAACATGCTTGATAGGGTCCTTGCACTGAAAAATGCAAAGAGCATATCTACCAAATATTAGATATTCACATTATAATAATGAGTAAATAATTTGAATGTATAATTTCAGATTTAAATGAATTTTAACGATTATAAGGGTATCTATTTACTCCTATCATATCTGTGCACACACGCATGTCTAAACATGCAATCATATGCATAAAAATACATACATAAAACAAAACATACAAATCTGCACATGCACTGACTCCAAACACTACACAAATACACGAATACATGGAAAAAAACCAACCTGTTGGTGTTGCTGAAAACCCAAAGAAGAAGGCTTGGATCTACATTAGAAGACTCTCTATTGGCAAAATATATTGAAATAAAACTGAATAATGACTTATGTATGTATGCATGTATATAGTATATTTTTTATTTTACTTTTTATCCGGAAGTCCTGCGGCGACGGGAAAGTGGGGAAGCATGAAAACCTGACGGGTTGGAAGCATGTAGTCAGCGACCTGCACGTAGGTGGCCCATGCTAGATATAAAGTCGGCTATTGACAGCGGTAGGATTCGTTTGCTGCATGGGTGTCTGAGCAGCTCCATTTGGAGAGGACACTACTCACCCGGAGTCTGAGGAGGTTCTAGAAAAGGTGAACCAGAAATTGCCTGTCTTTCTATATCTTGTCAGTTTAGCGCGACTGACGGATGTCTACCCTGCGCTCGAAAAACAAAGAGACCTATATTTACAAAATCTGGATGGAACTTGAGCATTTAATGTTGGAATTCGCACACTCTGTTAGATAACAAGAGTGAGTGTAGGCCTGAAAGACGCACTGCACTTGTTTCTTGCGAGTTGAGCTGTTATAATACTGATATAGCTGCACTTTCGGAAACTCGTGTAGAAGGTGATGGTCAGCTTGAGGAAATAGGTGGTGGATACACCATTTTGGGGAAGGGGAGGCAGAAGGGGAGCGGAGAGAGGCTGGTGTTGGATTTGCGGTTCGATCTGATATCCTTAAGAAGCTGGAGGAGCTTCCTGTTCCTATATGTGAACATCTAATGACTCTACGATTGCACCTGAAAGGTGGGCGGCTTGCTACTCTAATAAGCGCCTATGCACCTACTTTCACTTGCTGTGATGAAGAGAAAAGTATTTTTTATGACCAGCTGAGAGCCATACTTAGGAAAATCCCCAATTCTGATAAAGTCATTCTACTGTGGGATTTCAATGCCAGGGTTGGAAAAAACTAGCAAACATGGAACCCTCTAGGACGTTTTGGAGTAGGGAAAATGAATAGCAATGGTCTAATGCTGCTGGAGCCTTGCGATGAACATGGACTTTAAATCGCAAGCACTCATTTTATGCACAAATGTGATCACACAACAACGTGGATGCATCCAAGGTCTAAAGTTTGGCACTTGCAGGATTATGTCATCATCCGCAAGCGTGACATCTATGGCGTTTGTAATGTCAAATCTTATCATGGATGGGAATGCTGGACAAGCCACAGTCTGGTGGAAGCAAAGTTCCGGATGATGATTAGAGTGAAAGAGAGAAGAGGGCCAGTCAGCTTTCCTCGGATTCTGAATGTCCACAAGATATATGATGCTGTGTTGAGAAAAGAGCTTCAGACTCCCTTGTTTAGCATTGAAAATACTGCAGCATGGGAAGATTTTCGCTCTCTCTCGCATACACGTACATACAAAAAAGATGTATGCATATGTATTTATGTATGTATGTACACATGACAACACACCTCTTTACTCACTCACACACATACAGACACACATATATACATAAATGTATACAAACGTACGTATGCGCATGTGACTGACTACAAATACGTAGAGCAGAACACGACGTGAAAAAGAAAATAAATATAAAATTTTTACGGAAATTAACGAAGTTTGCGAGTTCAAGCAAAATAATGCCCTTACTTTTTGGACGCCCCATGATGAAGTGCAAAATGTTAACGTGATATTTGTGTAATAAAGAAACCAAACCTGGAGTGTGTATGTGTGAGTGTGTGTGCATGAGAGAGAGAGAGAGAGACAGAGAAACAGAGAGAGAGAGAAAGAAAGAGAACGTTATAAACAATGAATGAGATAGACATGGAATGAAAAAATCCTATAAATAGAAGCACGTTAAAACCTATCCCGTACCGAATATTTAAATTTTTGACCTTAGTAAATATTTCCTTCGGTAATTTATCGTAGTTGTTTAGAAATAGCGAATTAAAACTTGAAATGAAAATATTAAAATTAGACTTCGCCGTTTTTTCGTCAATACCGGAAGCTGACATCGAAAAAACTTTTTAAGGAAGTGAATCATAAATATAAGGCAATATTTTTGTATTTTTAATCAAAAAAGAAATCAAATGAAGAGCCTATAATGTGTCCGAGGTGGAAATATTCATTGTTCATGCGTCACAAGTATGGAAGCAATTGGTGAAGCCATTTTCGCGCGAAAGGTGAATTCTCTCAAATCTCTATTTTAAAAAAAATCTCTATTATTAAATGTATGTTCGTGTGTGTATGTATATATCTGTGTAGACATACATTCATATATAGATATATATATGTAATTATACGCGTAAAGATATATATATATATATATATATATATATATATATATTGGTTCGTTTTGTCCTCTTACTTTATTATCATCTTATAATCATTTCTTAATAATGACCTTTATGACTCGTATTACTACCTCAGTCAATCTAAATGTATATATTTGTCACTACCTGTCATAAATAGTCTTTTCTATTCGCAATATGCATTTTCGTTGATTTTTCATATTTTACCCTTACATTTCCACGTGTATTTTATATTTTCTTTTCGTAACATATTTCTACTATATATATATATATATATGTGTGTGTGTGTGTGTGTGTGTGTGTGTGAGTGTATAAATACATATATTTATGCATAAATACACACGTGTTTGTATATATAAATGCATAGACATGTACAGAAGACTGAAAGTAGGAACTGGTAAACAAGTGGTGTCGGTTTAGATTATAGCATTCATATATTCGTGGGTGCTCACGTAAAGTAACCGTATATTTGTGATCTGTATTTCTTCTGTTTTAGGAACTGTCTGGCCATGATTGTGAATGCTGCACTTATAAGGCGCATATATATGATAACAGGTTTCTACTGGTTGTACAACCTGTTGCATGGTCATTCACTCCGTCGGTGATGGTAATTTGTAGAAACCCTGCGTGAAAAGGCGGAGAAACTACGTATGTATTTATGTGTGTGTGTGTGTGTGTGTGTGTGTGTGTGTGTGTGTGTGTGTGTGTGTGTTTCATTTCTTCCAGGTAAAAATACCAATTTTACTAGATTTCATTTACTTATTTAAAATGTTATCAAATAAAACATTTCATTTTGCAATTGTCAATGCAGTGAGTATAATTTTGGACAAACATTTGAACATGATCCGATTAGTTCTTTTAGACACAATAGTAAATTTGTTTAAAAATTACGTTATCTAATTTTAGTCTTTGCATGGTATATGCTTATGCACACACATCATTATATAGTACAATACTCTAAAGCATTCACTAGAAATCGTTCTTTTGGTGTCTTAAATCAGGTTTAAACTAATGGTACTTTTTAAAAATTCACGTAAAAATATCATTTATTAATTAGCAATCTCAATTAGTCCAATTTTACTCAAATTCATTCGCAATTAATTATAATTTCCTAGTTCTTTTTTAGACATCCTTATAATTTGATTACACCCATTAAAACAGATGTTTTTAATTATGTGCCTAATTTGAATAGTTATTTAATTCAAATGAAAATATTAATCAAAATACAAATTTTTTAGTTGTCCTCTAACAAAAAGAGAAACAAATTTTTCATAAATATTGTTAATTTTTATAAGTTATTCGTAAAAAATCTTTCTGAAATAAAAATATTATACGAAAATAGGTCATTGTACTAAATAATAAGTCTTTATACCAAGGTAGGTCATGTGCGTTATGCCACTTCGTATAATGTTTTACCTTTTACCTCTAACTTATTTCTGCTATTTAGTGGAGGCGCAATGGCCCAGTGGTTAGGGCAGTGGACTTGCGGTCGTAGGATCGCGGTTTCGATTCCCAGACCGGGCGTTGTGAGTGTTTATTGAGAGAAAACACCTAAAGCTCCACGAGGCTCCGGCATGGGATGGTGGTGATCCCTGCTGTACTCTTTCACCACAACTTTCTCTCACTCTTACTTCCTGTTTCTGTTGTACCTGTATTTCAAAGGGCCGGCCTTGTCACTCTCTGTGCCACGCTGAATATCCCCGAGAACTACGTTAAGGGTACACGTGTCTGTGGAGTGCTCAGCCACTTACACGTTAATTTCACGAGCAGGCTGTTCCGTTGATCGGATCAACCGGAACCCTCGTCGTCGTAACCGACGGAGTGCTTCCATCCATTTCTGCCATTTGACTGCGGCCATGCTGGGGCACCACTTTGATGGCTTTAGTTGAACACATCAACCCAAGCATTTTTTATTTATTTAATGCCTGCTACTTATTCTATGAGTCTCTTTTACCGAACTGCTAGTCACAGGGATGAAAACAAAGCAAGACCGGTTTTCAAGCGTTGGCACACACACACAGTTTTATTTTTTTATTTGTTTCAGTCATTTGATTGCGGCCATGATGAAGCACCGCTTTTAGGGGTTTTAGTCAAATAAATCGACCCTAGGACTTGATTTTTAAGCCTGGTACTTATTCTATCAGTCACATTTTCTGAACCGCGAAGTTATGTGGGCGTAAACACACGAGCACCGGTTGTCAAGCGGTGATAGAGATAGAGAAAAACAGACACAAAGACACACACACATACACATATATACGACGGGCTCCTTTCAGTTTCCGTCTACCAAATCTACTCAAGGGCTTTGGTCGGCCCGGGGCTATAGCAGAAAACACTTGTTCAAGGTGCCATGCAGTAAGACTGAACCCGGCACTATGTCGTTGGGAAGCAAGTTTATTACCACACAGCCACGCCAGCGTCTAACGGGCTTCTTTCAGTTGCTTACCAAATTCACTTAAACGGCTTTGGTCGGCCCATGGTTAGAGGAGAAGACACATTTCCAAAGTGTCCGGACAGTGGGACTGAGTCCAGGACCACAAAGTTGGGAAGCTTTTTAGCACGCAGCCCTGCCAAATAATATCCGTTGCAAATGAAAACTTTCTTGTGATATTTAGAGAATTTTGGGGCTTTGTTTTATAATTTCATATAGCGTTGAGTTGTTTCTAAATAGTTGATAGGGTCTTTATAAACAAGAGTAATAAAAAAAAAGAAAGAAATGGTAATGGGGAAAACAGATCCCTACGCGCGCGCACACACACATGCAGGCACACACACATATACATATATATACACATGCTTATTCATACATAAAACTAAAAACACACACACATATACTAATATATATATTTTTATACTAATATATATATATATTTTTATACTAATATATATATATATATATATATATATATATTTTGTTTCAGTCATTTGACTGCGGCCATGATACGCACATCGATACACGCTCCCAAGCACATACACTCTTATACTAAAACCTACACATACACGCCTACTTACTTGCACATTCATATATGTAGCTGATACTATCACAATACATATAACTAAACCCACTAAACTTATATACATACATATGTATATACATACGTACATACATACACACACACACACATACATACGCACACACATAACTTATTAAATAAGGGC
>NC_043004.1:48014444-48016944 GCF_006345805.1 Octopus sinensis | reverse complement strand
GTTTGACTCGAATTTGATGTTTGTTTTCTGATCAATGTTTTTATGTATGTGTGTGTGTGTGTGTGTGTGTGTGTGTGTGTGTGTAACAAAGTAAAATTACAAGGTGCGGCATGCGTGAAAATATAAAGGGGTCTTTTAAAGATGTTTAGTGACTTGACCAGTTTCACTTGAAAAAAAAAGTTTCTCAAAAGTAAAATGTAAGGCCTTGTGTAGCCTTTGTGGTGTTAAAAAATGGTTATCATAGATGTATTAAAATACAGTGATAGAGTCTTTGACAATGATAAGAAAATGTTAAGAAATAGAATCTTTGACAATGATAAAAAAAATGTTAAGAGGGGCTTTGTGTTTAAACAGTTTACATAAAAGTGTTCAAAATAGGTAGTAAAATAAATTCATAATTATTCATAAGTCCATCAAAAATCCTGATTGTATATAAGCATATATGCAGAAAGAATTTGAAGACAGTATTTGATAGGAGAAAGCGTGTACTTATTTCTTTATTGCCCACAAGGGGCTAAACATAGAAGAGACAAACAAGGACAGACAAATGGATTAAGTCGATTACATCGACACCAGTGCGTAACTGGTACTTAATTTATCGACCCCGAAAGGATAAAAGGCAAAGTCGACCTCGGCGGAATTTGAACTCAGAACGTAACGGCAGACAAAATACGGCTAAGTATTTCGCCGGCGTGCTAACGTCTCTGCCAGCTCGCCGCCAAGAGAAAACGTGTACTGCTTAGTGAAAACTTCATCAGAAACCATATTTAAGTAACATAAGAGGGATCAGCTATCTGAATGTGGCTAGGGTCAGGGCGGGGTGGTGGGGGTGTTACTGATGCATTTAGCCCCAAGCGAACATCGACGTCACCAGAAGAGCTGACACCATCTCGGTGTCCTTGCCAGCCAGCAAAGGGAGATCAGCCTCCCCGAAGATACGGATACTACACACGGACCGGTTTCGAGGTTATTGCCTCTTGTCAACGTATGGTAAGCACCGCTCTACGTTGAGGGACTCCCTCTACAGGCTGGATATATATAGATTTTCACAGTAACCACAGTCACTGGCGTAGAAAATCTGTTCGAAAACAATATTAAATCTCTGGGCGATATATAAACAGTAACTGCTCTATAACATAAGAGGGATCAGCCATCTGAATGTGGCTAGGGTCAGGGCGGGGTGGTGGGGGTGTTTGGCTGGCAAGGACACCGAGATGGTGTCAGCTCTTCTGGTGACGTCGATGTTCGCCTGGGGCTAAATGCATCAGTAACACCCCCACCACCCGCCCTGACCCTAGCCACATTCAGATGGCTGATCCCTCTTATGTTATAGAGCAGTTACTGTTTATATCTCGCCCAGAGATTTATTATTGTTTTCGAACAGATTTTCTACGCCAGTGACTGTGGTTACTGTGAAAATCTATATATATCCAGCCTGTAGAGGGAGTCCCTCAACGAAGAGCGGTGCTTACCATACATTGACAAGAGGCAATAACCTCGAAACCGGTCCGTGTGTAGTATCCGTATCTTCGGGGAGGCTGATCTCCCTTTGCTGGCTGGCAAGGACACCGAGATGGTGTCAGCTCTTCTGGTGACGTCGATGTTCGCCTGGGGCTAAATGCATCAGTAACACCCCCACCACCCGCCCTGACCCTAGCCACATTCAGATGGCTGATCCCTCTCATGTTATAGAGCAGTTACTGTTTATATCTCGCCCAGAGATTTATTATTGCATATTTAAGTATTTATACAGAATTTTAGAGAAATGGCCGACATTTTTCCTTCATCTCCAGTCTTGCATGTGTGTTTGGTAAGGACAGTTGGTATTTTTAGAAATAGTGTGGGAGGTTGGTTGGTGGGGGAAAACCTTCACATAGTTTGTGGAATCGAAAGGATCTTTTGTTTCTGGGCTGGTCTGTCATGGTTCAGTGGTTTTTGGACTGTCTTAGTGTTCAAGATGGTGTGAATGTATGTGTGTGTGTGTGCACGGTTCTGTGTGTGTGTATATGTGCTTGGGTATGAGTGTTGAGTTAAGAAATAGAATCGGTGTTGTGTGTATGGGTCTGCGTATATGTGTGTTTTATATTTAGCAGAATGGTATGTGTATATGTGTGTACGCTTGTGTGTGTGTGTATATGTGTGTGTATGTATTTGTTCGTGAGTGTGTGTGTGTGTTATTTTTCTGTGATTTGTGCATATGTTTTGGGTGTATTTTTATGAGTGTTTTATTTGTAGTTTGTACAGTGTGTGCACATATATATGCATGTTCGTGTGTATGTATGTATGCATGCATGCATGCTTCCATGTATGTATGTATGTATGTATGCATGTATGGATGGATGGATGTACGCATGCGTGTTTCTATGTATGCATACTCTTTTACTCTTTTACTTGTTTCAGTCATTTGACTGCGGACATGCTGGAGCACCGCCTTTAGTCGAGCAAATCGACCCCGGGACTTATTCTTTTGTAATCCCAGTACTTATTCTATCGGTCTCTT
>NC_043004.1:47979444-48009444 GCF_006345805.1 Octopus sinensis | reverse complement strand
TTTTTGTCTCTTTTGCATTTTTGCAGAAGTTTTTTGTTTTGTTTTTGCATTTGTGTGTTTTCATTTGCTTCCTTTGTCGACATTTGCGTAGTCTGATTCACACCTCCTTCGCGCCAGTTGAGGAGGCATCAGATAAAGAAGATTGTTAATGCACGGATGGGTATTTTTGACATTTGTATTGAGGTTGATATCTTTCGGGGCAGCGGTCTCTTTTGTCAGATGTCCTGTTTTGAAAGTGGCAATAGTAATCGTCTTTGCCTTGGAAGTGATTTTAGCTTTCGAGGTTAATATTCTTGTTATTGTTGTTCATACTTCTATTATTGGTATTTATATTGTGCTTGCAGTGTTGGCAGCAAGGAAGTTTTCATTCTTTTTACCTAGAAGATAAAAAGCCCTCTTTTGGTTGGATCTTCCAGAAGTGTAAAACCTAACTCTTACGCATTCTATCACAGCCAATTGGCCCCCACCTCTCCAAATAACCACGAGGTCACGGATCGTTTGTTTTGTCAGGGCTGAACACCATTTGCATCTTTATTTCGAGCTTTTGCAAGTCCCCGAAGGGGGATCGATCTCAGGTTCATCCTATATTATATGGAAGTATTGTATATACATTTCAGTGCTTACACAACTCCTCACGTAGGGCAAATCGCTACAAACACCCTTCTCTCTAGCATGTATTTATCACTATTTCTCTAAAATCTCTTCTTCAATGAGGCATCGAACCACCAGCACCACCAGCACCACCAGCACCAGCACCAGCACCAGCACCACCAGCACCAGCACCACCAGCACCACCACAACCACCACCACCACCACCACCACCACCACCACCACCAGCACAGCACCACCATCACCACACCACACCCACCACAACACCACCACCACCACCACCACCACACCACCACCACCACCACCACCACCACCACCAACCACCACCCCACCACCACAACCACCACCACCAGCACCACCACCACCACCAGCACCACCACCACCAACCACAGCACCACCACCACAACCCCAGCACCACCACCACCAACCACCACCACCACCACAACCACCACCACCACCAACACCACCACCACCAGCACCACCACCACCAACCACCAGCACCACCACACCACCACCACCACCACCACCACCACCACCACCACCACCACCACCACCAGCACCACCACCACCAACCACCAGCACCAGCACCAGCACCACCACCACCACCAGCACCAGCACCAGCACCAGCAGCAGCAGCAGCACCAGCACCACCACCAGCACCACCAGCACCACCACCACCACCACCACCACCACCACCTATTTCTTTATTACCCACAAGGGGCTAAACACAGAGGGGACAAACAAGGACATACATAGGTATTAAGTCGATTGTATCGACCCCAGTGCGTAACTGGTACTTAATTTATCGACCCCGAAAGGATGAAAGGCAAAGTCGACCTCGGCAGAATTTGAACTCACAACGTAACGCAGACGAAATACCGCTAAGCATTTCGCTCGGCGTGCTAACGTTTCTGCCAGCTCGCCGCCACCACCACCACACCACCACCACCTCACCGTGCCTTCCATTCGTCTTTCATGCATTTCTGTTGGAGTAGAGTCGTCAACTTTTGTTCTTTTTATCGATACGATTATTGGTCGCGGGACTTTATTGCTTCTCTTCCCGCTTTGGCAGTGAGAGTAATGTTTCCCTAGGCAGTGCTTGTTTGTTTGTTTGTGTGAACTCGACCCTTTCGAGTTTGTGTGGGTATTTGCTCTTGATGGCACGAGTGACTGTGGATACAATGTCACTGTTGCAATTAACCGTTGAAAAAAAATTCCCGTTACAAACGGTGGTGGTGGTGGGGAGAGTGAAGGTGTTGATTATGCATACCAAACTGGTGTTGTTGTTGTTGTTGTTGTTGGAGGCGGCGGCGGCGGTGAAGTTGGTGCCAATCGTAGTGAAAGCGACTGGCAAAACGGTGTTGGTGGATTTTCCTGCTGCGTTCGAATGACTTTAGCTGGTGGCAGTGTTGCTATTGTTTTTTTTTTTGTGGTTGCTATATTTGTTCTCTTTACCATACATTAATGAAATTTGCTGCTGTAGAATGTGGTGAGGCAATAATGTCAGATACCTTAGTTGTCATGGCGACTACACCATGTCTTCAGTTTGAAAAATTACGATAGTTTTTTTTCTTCCTCCTCCTCCTCATCACCATCATCATCATCATCATCTCTTTAGCAGCTTCCATTACAAATATTATGATAATATTTTTTAAAATATATTTTTTTGTTCGTCTTTTTTAACTCGAATATGTCATTTTGTTTTAAAGCTGCAGATATTAGCGGATATCTTATGGGTACGTTTAAGAAAATGAAAAGAAAAGAAGCAAAAAAAAAAAAAATGATTGCAATCTTATAAGAGCACCCTCACCTGATTTAGTATCTCCATAAGTTTCACAGTATTTCGTGAAACTTACCGAAACACAGAATCCAATGTCGATCATTGCTACTACTACTACTACTACTACTACTACTACTACTACTACTACTATTTTTTATGGGTCACAAGTGCCCGATGTTACTATTCTTGTTTCCTGAGAGGACTCATAACACCTGGCCATATTGTAAGAAGTCAATAAACATGAAGCACATACGTATGAATAAATGCTTACATAAATACACAATGCGTACATACATACATACATGGTGGCTGCCCCCTCGTTATCGAGTATGGCCATTGCACGAAGCTTAATCAATATTGTTATCGTGCAATGCCTGTGCAAGAAGATTTTTTTTAAAGTGAGGAAAGGCTGTGCACTGAGTGAATTCCACTCACTAAGCAACGGCAGCCATAATCCGAAAAGAAGAACATGTCAACATCATCGGTAACCACTGAGCCACAGGTTTTATGTCGGAGTTATCCCAGTTACCTGAGTTACCTTCTCTTAGAAGGTTGCCCTAACAAAGGCTAGGAGTCCTTCACTCCCAATGGTTTAACCGCGCGATCGGGTATTCAGTCCGATTATTTCTATGTCCCCGCGCATGATACAGCCTTAAGACATTTATTGGATGGCCGTTGACCCTCAAGAGTTCCTCACCCTTTGACGGGTTTTGTTTTTCATCCAGCAGAGTGTCCAGTAAACACCCTCCTCACCAAGCAAGCTTGGTGGGGTTGCCGGTTTAGTCGCCGACGACCCGACCATGCAACATGTTGTACTGGGTTACATGTGACCAGTAGCACTCGAAAGTGACCTGACATAACATACAAACATACATACATACATACATACATACATACATACACACACATACATACAAACATACATACATACATACATACATACATACATACATACATACATACATACATACATACATACATACAAGCATCTGACACAGAGATTTGGGACAGAGAAGAGAAATCAGTGGAAATCAGCAGCCCAGCGAATGTTAAAATAAAGCTAAAGATCAGCGAAAAAGAAAATATCTACGTTGAACTATTGAGAAGTCTACATTTACAATCTCATTTACAGATTACAAGCTCAGTTTTATACCTGTGATTATTGGGGTACTGGGATATGTAACACGCTGTCTAAATATCAAACGATGAGAAATTAGGCTTTTCAAAATCAGAAAGGGGAAAACTGATTCGAAGACTACAGATCCAAGCTTTCACTGGAACTGTAAAAATTTAAAAAACTTTCCAGAAGTTTATCATTTTAAGTATATGTGTGCATGTATAGACATGCAACTATATGCATGCGGATGCATAAATAAAACAAAATATAAAATCTGCACATGCACTGGCTCCAAATACTGTACAAATACACACATATATGCAATGATAACCTGTTGATGTTGTTGAAGTTCCAGTGAAGGGGTCTTGGATCTAGATTAGAAGCTGATTCTTTGTCTATTGGCAAGAAATCTAGAAATAAAACTGAATAGTAACATACATACATATATGCATACGTATCTACATGCATGCATTCATACATGCGTACATAAAACACACACATATACATACATATACGCGACGTACACACACATATATATTCTTTTATTTTTTTACTTGTTTCAGTCATTTGACTGCGGCCATGCTGGAGCACCGCCTTTAGTCGAAGAAATCGGTCGCAGGACTTAATCTTTGTAAGCCCAGTACTTATTCTATCGGTCTCTTTTGCCGAACCGCTACGTTACAGGGACGTAAAAACACCAATATCGGTTGTTAAGCGATGATGGGGGACGAACGCAGATACACACACACACACACACACACACACACACGCACACACACACACACACACACACACACACACACACACACACACACACACACACACACACACACATATATATATATATATATATACGACGGGCTTCTTTCAGTTTCTGTCTATCAAATCCACTCACAGGGCTTTGGTCGGCTCGAATCTATAGTAGAAGACATTTGCCCAACGTGCCACATAGTGGGACTGAACCTGGAGCCCTGTTGTTGGGAAGCAAGCTTCTTACAACACAACCACATATAATTTTATGTGATATTATATTCGTATTCCTGATATGGCTTCAAATGTTTCACTTAACTTTGTCTCAAACTAAATATTTCTATAACCCTGCCAAAACGATGTACCGAATACGTTTAAAAATATGTCACATAACAAACGCATTAAATAAAAAAAAAAATTCTTGCAAAATAAACAGAGGCGGGAGAGTTGGAGAGAAAGAAAGATCAGAGAGAAAAGAGAGAGCGCAGAGAAAGAGTGGAAAGAGGGAGAGAAAGAGATAATTTTTTTTTCAAGAACAGCAAATGAAAGCGATAAGACACGAGTATCAAGCACACAAGAAAATGTTAAAAAAAATAACAAAAAAGCGATGCAACATTAGTTGTAGTAGTAGTAGTAGAAGTTGTAGTTGAATAACAACAACAAAAGCAACAATTGCAAGACAATGATATTTATGAACAACCAACGCTGACTTGAAATTAAGTAGGAATATGTCATCAATAAAATGGAATCCATTAATTCTCAATGACAGATGATAATCAACAACCAGTATCTCCTCGTCAAATATTCTCTCACTATATTTTTACCGCCTCATCCCTATCTAGTTCTCTCTTCCACTCTCTCTCTCTCTCTCTCTCTTTATATATATATATATATATATATATATGAATGTATTTATATACATATATGCCTACACACACACACACATATATATATACACATATATATGTATGCATATACATTCATATATATATATGTATATATATATATATATATATATATATATACATATATATATACACGTATATACGTATATACATATCTATTTGTGTATAAATATATAAATAAATATATAAATATCGATATATATATATATATATATATATAATATATACATAAATTCATATACGTTTTTGTCAATATCGATATTATTTTATTTATCTATCGATATATATATATATATATATATATATATTATATATATATATATATATATATATATATATATATATATATATATCTGCGTGTGTGTGAATGTGTGTGTGTATATATGTATGTACGTCTGTATACATGTATGTATGCGTATATGTGTGTATTACTCATAGCCTGTGTTTTGTTCTTATATTTCAACTGAAGCTACCGCCGCCATAGTTTGGAACTTATATACACGAATTTAGAGTAATGATATTGAAATGATAGCTGTATAAAAAAAAAATAACAGAAACAAGTGTCTAATTCTTCCACTTCACTAGAAATTAATATAAAAGTGTCAATATTAATACACACAAACGCCTAGAGTCCACGCCTACATACTAACGCATAAATATAGTTTTTGGTTATATCTGGTTGTTTTTTTTTTTGCTCTTACTGCTTTGTTTAGATCAGTACTAATGGTGCAGACCTAAGATCAAAGGTATTATAAACATTTCCAACGAGGATTATAGAGGACATTTAGAAAACACCATCAGGAATAGTATTCTCTAAGTTTCCCGTCACTATTTGTGGAAAAGAAATGTGGGACGTAGACACACCTACACCGGCTGTCAAACGGTGATTGCGGTACAGACATAAAGACGCACGCACATATACATATACCAAGGGCTTCTTTCAGTTTCCCTCTACCAGATCCACCCAAAAGGCTTTGGTCGACACAAAGCTATAGGAGAAAGCACTTGCTCAAGTTGCTACTCAGTGGTACTGAACCCGGAACCATGTGATTGGGAAGGAAGCTTCTTTACTTTGTGAAATTGGCCATGAAGGCCTTACATAGAGGGGACAGCACAAGGTGGGGACAAAAAAAAAACAAAAACAAAACGAATGAATTTATATAATGAAAGCTGAAATGAACCCGTTCGGCCCCCACCTCCGAGTGGCTTCATTGAACCTGTAGCAACAACATTTACATTACCGTTTGCAACAGCTAATTTAATAGTTTGCAACACCATTTTAGTTACCATTTACAATGGTTAATTATCCCTTTTACACAAAACTAGTTTATAACAATTATAACAATTACTGTGGAGGCGTAATGGCCCAGTGGTTAGGGCAGCGGACTCACGGTCGTAGGATCGCGGTTTCGATTCCCAAACCGGGCGTTGTGAGTGTTTATTGAGCGAAAACATCAATAGCTCCACGAGGCTCCGGCAGCGGGTGGTGGCGATCCCTGCTGTACTCTTTCGCCACAACTTTCTCTCACTCTTTCCTCTGTTGGCCTGCTCGCTTAGCCAGCGGGTTGGCGTCATTTGAAGGCTAAAACAATGCGAAGCGCATTGTGACCAGCGATGTGTAGCAACATCTGAAAGACTGGTCGGTGACGGTAACGCTAATAACAATTATTAGCGACATCTAATTGTCTTTCCTTCAGAGGATGTTTACGTTATGCTTCTTTAAAATCTCGTGGGCACTTATCTATTAAGAAAAAAAAATTGTTTGGCATTGAGCTGGTGTCCAGTTTCTTGATCCAGTGCTCATAGTCACACTTTTGTTCGAAGTTCTTTAGTCTAGATATGTATGCTGGGTCTGCCACTGCACAACCAAGCTACTCGGGCATCCCTTTTACCTTTGATACATACACTTTTACGATATTGTCCCACGAGTCTATTTCTGTAGACACTTCATTATTTTCTCCACTATACACTATGACATATTTTTCCAAGGGTGAAGATGGGGAAATTTGAGGCTCCTGGGTGTTTGTGATTGTCAGGTAGGGTATGGAGAGGGTTGGTGTCTGTAGGGAGTGATTGGGGTAGAGTGGGTGTGGGTGAAGGCTGGGTGGGTGTGGGTGAAGGCTGGGTGGGTGTGGGTTGGGGTCATCTTTTACCATGTGTGTCCTTTTCCTCCTCTTCTTCCTCTTTTTCTCTACCATTTTCCAACGTGTTCGATTCTTCCTCCTTCTCGACGTCTTCTTCTGTCTTCTTCTGTGGCTGCACCTCACTTGCTTCTTCATCCACAAGTAGTGTAACACCAGCCACTGTTTCCTCTGTCTCTCCTTGTCCTTTTTTAGTGGTGCAGAGCATTCCACTCTAATGTAGCCTTTCAGGCCACATTTATAACATCGCGGAATCCTCCCTTCCACTCTGACCTTTAATATCGTTTCTCCTACTGTGATACTCTGGACCTTTTTTTCGATATCCTCCTCCGTGACTTGCACCACCATATCAAGGCTTTGTCCCTGCCAGTTCCTATGAGGTGTTTTTGGTAGCCTGTAGGACCACCACCTTCTCCTCCATTCCTAGGAGTATAGCAGCCAACAGCCAGGCTACACTGACCTCCGGGGGTACATCCTCTACCCTAACCCTGGAAGTATGCCTCCCAAGGTAAACGGACAGAAGAACAACCTAATTCGTTTTCGGCGGTGTTCCTGAGTGCAGATTGGCGGTAGCTACCTTTCCAAATCGCACCTCTAACGTTTCAAATTTCTTTCCTCTGGCAAGGTACGAAATCCCTTGCCAGACTGGTCTCAACCCCTTTTCTATTTGTCCAGTCGACATATTTTCTGTTTTCCTGGCTTCCACTGAGTAAGTTCTATAAATTACTGTTCTTTCCGCAACTTCTTTCAGAACTACTTGGGGGCGGGGGGAACACCTTTACTTCGTTCCTCTCCCTTTCAAGCAATCCCTTACACTTGCTTACATCATCCAGCCTTATAGCTTCGTATTTTTCTTCCGTCTTTGTAGTATAACTTCTATTTTCCATAACTTTGTCTATTTTCTTCAGGCACTCTATCATTTCTTCCTCCGACGACACATAGTCCGGGGCTTGGTAGCTCTCAACGTTTGACACGGAATAACTCAAACTACCACAGCTCCTCACTCGACGCCCCTCCATCACACAAGAGGAAAAACGCCAGAGAGCAAAAAAAAAAAAAAATAAAAAAAAAAAAATAAAACACGCTCAGCAAAAAAAAAAACACGTCTAATAATAATAATAAATGTGGCATCTCAAGGCGGTTACAATACCAGTGATCGTAGGAGCACTAGGAATGATCAAGAAGGGAACCGAAAATTATATGAGAATGATCCCTGGCTTACCATCCCTGCAAGAAGTGCAAAAGATTGTCTTAACTGGTACATCACACGTATTGAGAAGAGCATTGTCGCTGTGAGAGCTGTTACTGCCCATGTATTTTAATTTAACCTTAAAAAAGAAAAAAAAATGAACGAACTATTGAGTTTGGTTTAATGGCCTACCAATGTATACTATGAGTTTCTTTGCCCTAGGAGTCGGGAAGACGCTCGGCAAGAAATGGAAGCAAATTTGAAAGAAGAAGAAAAAAAAATAATAGTAGTAGTAGTAGTAGTAGTAGTAGTAGAATATTTGGGACGTTTAACATCAGTGATCACTGTTTGATTGCTCCGAAATATATCGAGGGAAACGAATGAAAATATAACGAAACACACCGGAAAAAGAAATAACCAAAATATGACTTTGCAGAAAACTGCATAATACTTGTAAAATTTATTGATCGTTTATTGATCTGTTACCAACGTTCACAGTAGTTACCGATCTCATACTATGAGATTTGCAAAACTGTGAAAGCAGAAATAAGGACATACATCGCAAGGTTTTTAATCTAAGAATGTAGTGTTTTGAATCTGATGCTTAAAGTGTAAGAAAAATGGCCGTGAAAAAATTCTGTATTCCAGATATAATAAAAAAAAATCACAAAGAGACTCGACTCGACAGTAATATGCTTCTTTTCTAAATGCATATTTTTTTGTGAAACTGTCCTCTTCTAAAAAACAAAAACCCTCTGAATCTATGATCATATATATTTGTGTAAAAGCGGAAAAGAAAAATACTCAGGGCAAAATGTACCGCTGAACTCGGACAGATGAGCTAAATTTAGGAGATAGATTGTCAAAACTAAACAAACGATCAGAAATTAAAACAACATTTTTAATAGGAAGAATATATCACAAAAAGAAGAATAAAAGAGTAAGAAACAGAGAGAGAGAGATGGAGAGAGAGAGAGATGGAGAGAGAGAGATGGAGAGAGAGAGAGAGAGAGAGAGAGAGAGAGAGAGAGAGAGAGAGAGAGAGAGAGAGAGAGAGAGAGAGAGAGAGAGAGAGAGAGAGAGAGAGGGGTTGCGAACGTAAAGGCAGGTGTTGAAACAACCCTAGTACATGTACAAAATCCCGAGGAGCACAAATTGATCAGAACAACACAAACAAAAATATAAACAAGATTTGAGAGTAGAAAACTCTGAAGGTAGAATTCCCGACCATGACTTTCCAAACGTAAAAATATATCAAGAATTACAAAGTATATAAGAATCTTACTTGAGATGAGCGAAGGTGCATATCGAACATAAAACTCAGCGATAGAAAGAACTATAAAGAAAAGGTTAAACTGGACATTACAGGATTAATTACATCAAACACAAACGTCAAATTGCCGAGTTAGCTGAAATAATATATAACAGCCACCGTTGTTACAAAGGAATACCACCGTTGTTCCGAAAGGAATACCAACGCCCTCGCAAAGAAAGAAAACATACATGGAACACAACTATGCAGAAAAGCCAGTAAATGTGAAAAAATACTGTAATAATACAAAAAAAAAAAATAATATTACCAGAGGTGAAGAACGTTTGAAAGAATAGTTCATTGCTAAATTTCAAAGTATTCCTCAATATAAGACAAAACGACAATGATTATTTCAACAAAACAAGTAGCTCAACTCCAGTGCGGTCTTATCAAGAACCTTGTTAAAATAAAATAGATATCATAAAATAGGCGCAGGAGTGGCTGAGTGGTAAATAGCTTGTTTACCAACCACATGGTTCCGGGTTCAGTCCCACTGTGTGGCACCTTGGGCAAGTGTCTTCTACTATAGCCTCGAGCCGACCAAAGCCTTGTGAGTGGATTTGGTAGACGGAAACTGAAAGAAGCCCGTCGTATATATGTATATATATATATGCGTGTGTGTGTTTGTGTCTGTGTTTGTCCCCCTAGCATTGCTTGACAACCAATGCTGGTGTGTTTATGTCCCCGTAACTTAGCGGTTCGGCTAAAGAGACCGATAGAATAAGTACTGGGCTTACAAAAGAATAAGTCCCGGGGTCCAGTTGCTCGATTAAAGGTGGTGCTCCAGCATGGCCGCAGTCAAATGCCTGAAACAAGTAAAAGAGTAAAAGAGTAAGAGTATCAACATCGAGCAAACAGTATCAGAGACGAAAAAATTGGACAGGTATATGGACAGCTAAATAATCACTGCGAGATTTTTGAAGTCAACGGCAGATAAGTTGTGGTTGCCCATAATATTCGAAGACAAAAGGCAGACTTTAAAAACAAACAAATGGGAGGCTTACGATTTTATTATAAACCAAATTTCAGGTTAAAATATTTAACAGCGACACATACAGAGTTAACAGAGAAATTTAATGAGATATTGACGAATCCGGAGCCAACACCTGACTGATTCATTCAAAGGAAAACTATTTCAGTTCCCAAGCTTAAAGAAACGAAAAAATTATAAAGACAATAGACGCAGGACCGTATTCTAACAATCTATAAAGTTGAAATTATGAAATGATATTGTTAGGAATAAAATGAAGAATCAAAGGAAGTGTTAGTTAAAACCTAAGCAAATGCTATGGCTAGCAGATAACAAGCAAATCCTCCCACCACGTGATCAATAAATGCAAAAGTTGAACAGAGAAGTTGATGTGAATGAGGGAAGCGGAAGTCAAAAATGAGACTGTAGAGAAACTGTCTCTGACTACCAGGTTTTAGCCAAGAAAAAACACATCTACATAGTGGGGTTAACATATACTGGAAGTTGTGCCAGCATTATGAAATAGAAACAAAAATGTCGTGGTATTGGCATACGTGGTATTGGGATGACAAAGTAATCAAGATAGGCGAATATACTCAATAAAAGACGCCAACAATAATTAACCGGATATTCCTGTCAAGGATGAATAAGAAAGAAAGAGCTTTTTAATCGAAGTATTGATCTCAAACGATGACAATGCATGTCTCACAGAAATGGAAACATTGATGTTTGTCCATCTTTCTCCAAGCCAATAACTTAACGGCGAAGGGGATGAAATTGCTGCTCGTAAATTCTATCCGGCTATGTGCGGGAGGACTCGACACCTCGGTTCATCGATGTCGTGCTAAATAGAACCCAAGTACCAGTATTAGTGAGATGAGGTTGTTTCGTTTCTCATTATATCATCTCTGACTCTTCTCGTGTTTTAGTGACCAATCAAAGCAGAAGTAACTGTCATGGTCTTGCGAAGGCTGTTGTTGCCGCCTCGGATCTTTTTGGTCACCCCTATTATTTTAGCTTTGCTCCTCCTGGGCAAGAGCCTTTATTATGACACATGTAGCAAGGAAGTTTCTTCTCCGCATCATTGGTATAATCGTATTCTATCCGATCCTTCAAGGAAATATAAATCCGGGATTTCCTTGTGGTGCTTGTGCATTATAATTCCTGGTGATCCTTGAAGATCTGACCGCTTGCTGTTTTCAAGTCACGCAAACAGTCACCATCTTGGTATTCCATCTGGTCCTGAAGCTTTGTTATATTTTAAGCCGCTGGTGGCTTCTCTAACCTCATCTACGGCAAGAGATTTTCTAAGGGAATGTTCCATTGGTTGTTTTTGGATGTTGGTTACTACATGTTGGTCAAAGACGACTGGTTTATTCAGTAAATATTCAAAGTGGCACTGACAACAACGTTAGATTTAAGAATGGTGTTACCATCTATGCTTTTGAGAGGGGCTTGATCATGCGTCGACGGACCAAAAATGTAATTTTGGCTTCAGCTAGCTTTTGAATTTCATAAGTCTTTTCCCTTCACCAATAATGTTTTAGGTATGGAGTGTCCCTTTGAACGGTGATTTTGAATTCTTAATACTTTACTTTTTGTAGCCATACCGTTAAACAATTTGTAGGGGAATGAAGGCATTGCTTTTGTTGTTGAAGAGTTGTTGAAATAACAAAGCTGCAGGACCAGATGGAAAACAAATTGAGGCATTCAAATCAGGAGGCGATTTGATTCCAACTCCACTAGCATCTGAACAAAATTTGGATAAATGAGAAAATGCCACCTGATATGAAAGATTCAAATATTGTTACCATCTAGAAGTAGAAAGGAAATACTTCAAACTGTGGGGACTCTCAAAGAATATCTGTTAGCAATTTCAGGAAAGATCCTAGCCTGTATATTGAACAACAGAATGAAGCAGTCACTGAGATGATCCTTTCGGAGACTCAAGCTGGATTCAGAGCATCACAGAACGACTAATATGATTTTCGCCATGCAACATCTGAAAGAGAAGTGCCACGAAGGACTTCAACCTTTGTACATGGCATTTATTGATCTTACTAAGGTCTTCGACTCAGTTTCGAGAGAAATCCTGTAGAACATTCTATCCATTTACCGATGACCTGATAAATACATTCGGTTGCTTCGGCTTCTCCCTGACATCGTGATTGTGAGTGTCCTAGTCAGCAACAGTGATGCTGAATCATTTTTAGTAAGATCAGTAGTGAAACAAGGCTGCATCATAGCTCCCACACTTTTCACCGTCTTCATTGCCACCACCATAGAAATCATCAAAGCTGATCTCCCACTAGGAGTTGAAACTATTTATAAAACCAAAAATAAGCTTTTCAATCTTGCCCAGTTGAGGTCCAAAAAGCAAAATCTCAATATGCTTCATCATCGGATTTCAATATGTCTTCTCAATGCCTTCCATAAAGGTTACATAAAATTGGGACTCACCATCAATTGCTAGAAGACACAAGTCATCCTCCAGCCATTACCAGTTGAGGCAAGCAGTGTGTAACCAGGTACTGGAATCGAGGACACAGCATTAGAAAACGTAACTCATTTTCTGTATCTGGGAAGTCGTCTCTCTTCTAATACTGATATCATTGACAAAATCTAATGTCGTGTCTAAAACGCCGGTGCTGCCTTTGGTCGTCTCTGAACGTAAATATTCCAAGATCGAGACTTTCGAACTGACACAGAAATGATGGTATACAAGACAGCGGTCATCTCCACGCTCCTATACGCACCTAAGGCCTGGACTATGTACAGAAGACACATAAAGGTACCATCAATGCTGCCTTCGAAGTATTCTCGACATCGGCTGGGAAGAGAAAAAAAAAAGGGTCAAACATGAGTGTGTTGGAAGAAGACAACATGCTCTCCATTGAAGCTATTATCATCCAGAAACAGCAGAGATGGATTAGTCATGTTATGAGAATGAAAAGCAATCGTCTAGCAAAGCAGCTTCTGTACTCCTAACTAAAAGAAGGAAAATGAATAAGAAGAGGGCAAAAGAAAAGATTCAAAGATGTCCTAAAAGCTAATTTCAAGACTAGTAATGTTCATTTCAAATTTTCACTCAAGGTCAGCAATTTTTTGGCTGACCCAAAGGTTCAACTGATACTTATTTCATCGACCACGTAAAGATGAAAATCAAAGTCGATCTCCGCAGGTTTTGAACTCAGGACGTAAATGCAGACGAAATGCCGCTAAGCATTTTGCCCGGCGAGCTAACGATCCTGCCGGTTCGCCGCCTTCAAGAATTGCAATATTTATAGTTAGAAATAGGAGGGCAATTCTCAGGATGGAGAACACTGGTGATCCCTCATCAGAGGGACTAGCAACTTTTGAGACCTGCAGGACTGTCGAACATGGAGAAAATAGGAAGCGTTGGAAAGATAGAGAAAAACAACCAGCTTCTGGGAGGAATTTCCGAGCAAGAATTGAACACATCAGTCACCTCATAATCCATCAATAACTCTCTTTACTCTTTTACTCTTTTACTTGTTTCAGTCATGTGACTGTGGCCATGCTGGAGCACCGCCTTTAGTCGATCAAATCGACCCCAGGACTTATTCTTTGTAAGCCTAATACTTATTTTATCGGTCTCTTTTTTGCCGAACCACTAAGTGACGGGGACGTAAACACACCAGCATCGGTTGTCAAGTGATGTTAGGGGAACAAACACAGACACACAAACACGCACACACACACACACACAACACACACACACACACACATATATATATATATTATATATATATATATATATGTATATATATATAAACCAGCTTAGAGAAGAAGAAGAAACGAAACGAAACGAAACGAATCGAATCGAATCGACGCGAGGGCGCTCAGTCATACAATAGTGTAATAAATAAAATATATGTATACGTACAAACATATATGTACGTACCTACATCTACATGTATATATATACATGCATATATAAATATATATACGTGAGTACAGGACACCATAAATAGACGTAGAACTCAACGAGAAACGAAAAAGTAAAAACAAGCATGGAACGGACAATTTTTTTAACAACGAAAAAACAGAGTACAAGACAACTACACAAGGAAAAATCCCCTTCATCAGCTGCCCCTCGTTCAACTCCTGCGTGTTTCGAAGGTGAGTACAGAATACGACTCGTCGAACTAGTCCTTCCTGCGAAAGAATTAAATAAAATTCCTTTGCAGAGGGGTAACAACAAGGAAAAAAAATGTGACAAAAACAGGACGTAACATATATACGACGGGCTTCTTTCAGTTTCCGTCTACCAAATCCACTCACAAGGCTTTGGTCGGCCCGAGGCTATAGTAGAAAACACTTGCCCAAGGTGCCACGCAGTGGGACTGAACCCGGAACAATGTGGTTCGTAAGCAAGCTACTTACCATACAGCCACTCCTACGCCTAAAAATCAAACAAAAAGCAGCCCCCCACCAAAAAAACATAAAACATACAATGACCATCAAAACCTCGACCTCAAGGGACCATCACAACGACGATGTCATTCACCAACTGGTCGTAATTTAGAAGCAGTTTGTGATGACACGTACGATGCACCCGTTCTGCTTGCTCTCATATCATCCTCGGTCATGAAGACTAAACACACACTTGCATATAGTCTTTCTCTGACAAGAGAGCATACATCATTTGATACATCGGCCAGAGTATGTAAGGCTAAATGAGAATATACGGAAGCAGTGTCGATTATTTTGTGCAACTGAATTATCACTTGTTCTTGTTATTTTTTGGAAAGAATTCTCTTGATCAGGAAGTACTAACCTTTTGTCACGTAAATTTTACTCACGTTTTAAAAACTTAGAGTCGACTGACATTTAGTACCTCGTTTTGGCTTGTGAGAATAGGAAAAGATTTATTGTTCTTGCTGACGGTGTTTTTGTTATTGTTATTTAAATTTGTTTTCATCATTTTTTTTAATGTGCTTGTCAAACTGTAATTGTTTCTTTTCGTCTCGAAATGTCTCCGTGGTTTCAAGATTCTTATTTTTGTTTTTGCAATGGCATAGTGACTGTTACCACCAATATTACTAACGCCACCTTACTATCGAAGTGGCTGTATTGAACTATTAATAAACAAAGTAAAATGGATGTTTGCGGAAATATATGTACACAATAAATGTCTAAAGACTAATCTCCTTTTCTATCTCAGGTAATTGGGGTAGACATTGAAATATTCTTAAGCTCTTTTGTTGAAAGCATTCCTTCAAATAATCCCTGAACAAATTACCTTCTAAGAGCAGCTCTGTGAAATGCTGCGACAACGGTAAACAATAACTGTAAAAGAAATGGTAAAAAAATTCTTTGAAGGAAACAGAAAATAACTCTAAAAGATTAGGAGAAATTATTCAAATATAAAGACCAAGAAATAAAGACAACCATAATATGGATTGAAAACATAAAGAATCCTATAAAATTGAATTGGGAATGATTAAAAACCATTACAGACAAGACAAATACATAACCCACGTTCCAGGACTAACACATATACAATATAGAGAAAACATCCCTATCAAGAGCCGCGTTTCTGTTATGTATCGCGGGCACAATAAAAATGTACAAAACTAAAACAATATATTGTAAGTAGTCAAGACTCATAAAACTGTACTGCGTAGCGCAATGAAATCACGCAATAACAAGAAAACTGGGGAAAATAAATAGAAAAAAAAAATGCATAATAAAAAAAATGCATGTTCAAATCAAGCTTGGACCGGGTACATATTTCATTTCCCCTGTTTCAATAAAATAAGTAACTGTTATGTATGAGAAGAAATCTAATCAAAAACACCCCTACCGCAAAATATAAGTCTTTGCGACAAAGTTAGAAATAATATTATGTGTACTGTATTATGGGTCATCTGTCTTCGACCTACAAGAGATTTATGTAGCTAGCCCCACCACACCTACATGTACAGATGAATGGATGAGGCACATGCACATACAACACATTTCTTGAAAACAATGATAATGATAAAAAATAGCAGCAAAAACTAAAACTGCAAATAAAACGAGTAAAATGTGCGAGATAAATTCTTAGTTTGACAATACTACGTAGAAGAAAGAATCTTGTGCAGAAGCAATTTAGCGAGTCGTTTGTCTTCGATTGATGTTGGCATCCTAGGAAATAGATCGATATATTGACTAAGATACCATTTCTTTTGATGAATTCTCATCGAATTTCCGCGTCAATAAACCACTGTATATATGCATCTCTTTTATCTATCTATCTATCTATCTATCTATCTATCTATCTATCTATCTATCTATCTATCTATCTATCTATCTATCTATCTATCTATCTGTCTGTCTGTCTGTCTGTCTATCTATCTATCTATCTATCTATCTATCTATCTATCTATCTATCTATCTATCTGTCTGTCTGTCTGTCTGTCTATCTATCTATCTATCTATCTATCTATCTATCTATCTATCTATTGGATACTTGTATAAATTCACACCTTCTTATGGCCATAGTTCACTCGCTTGGTATATAACTAACAGGTTATCTTACACATTTAAGCGTAATACACAAATCATTTAATCTCTCTCACTCTCTCTGTCTGTCTGTCTGTCTCTCTCTCTCTCTCTCTATCTATCTATCTATCTATCTATCTATCTATCTCTCTGTTTGTCTGTCTGCCGGTCGGTCAGCACGTCTGTCTGTCTATCTACATCGAAACCATTCAGTCATTTAAGCGGCCATCCAAATTATCGCAGCTAAAATCAAATAACGATAAATAGAATTAATAGAAAAAAATTTCCATCCATGCAGTAATTACTCTCTTAACTAAATTTCCATTTCCATTCAATTTAATTCAATTTTGCCGACCTTTTTAACTTTGTTTCCATAACCAAGTTTTAAGCCAACATTTTCTATCTGCCATTTATCATTAGAATATTATTCTACTTTCAGTAAATATATATAATATATATATATATATATATATATATATTATATATATATATATAATATATAATATATATTATATATATATATATATATATGTATGTATTTGTATGTAGGTGTATATGTATGTGTGTATATATATATTTATTGGTGTATATGTATAGACTAGCCTTCTAAGAGTGTAGACATGAATCTGTAGGTACGCGTACGTATGTGTATATACGTGAATGTATGTAGATGTATGTATGTATGAATATAACGCGTGCGTGCGTGTATGTGTATGAGTGTACGAATGAGTGAGTGTACGTGCTAATGAGTGTGCGTGCGTGAATGAGTGCTTGTTTTCAAGTAGACAGATAAATGGACTTGCTGTCATAGCCAAGATCCTTGGGACCAGCGGTCAAAGATAACAAAAGTAATAAATGAAGATAATAAAATTAAAATTAGGGAATGGGTCTGTATTTGTATGTATATATATATGTGTATGTGTAGGTATGTATAGGTACACATATGTATATATATATATATATATATATATGTATGTATATGTATGTGTATGTATATATATGTGTGTATGTGTATATATGTGTATATAGGGACTAGTGTGCTGTGTGTGCATGTGTGTATGTGTGTATGTATATATATTTTTCTGTGTGTATGTATGTGTGGTCGTGTGTGTATATATACATGTGTGTATACGTGTATGCATGTGAGTGAGTGTATGTATATATGTATATGTGTATGTGTAGATATGTATATGTATGTGTATGTGTATATATATGTATATGTGTGTGTGTGTATGTATGTGTGTATGTATATATGTATGTATGTGTGTGTATATATGTATACATATGTGTATAGGTATAAGTGAGAATCTCCTTATTTACCTAAAACTCTATTCTTTTTTATATATATTTTTTAATTTTTTTATTTGTTCTTTTATCTAATTTACCACTGACTCCTTGACCACTCCCCCAAGTATGATATTTTGCGCTATGCCTACCCCCAAAAAGTCCCCCACCACCACCCCTTTAAACCTGCCTAAATGTATAAATGCCAATACAATTCTTGTTAACTAGCTTCCTGAAGATTTCTCTTGAATGAAACAGCTCTAGTCCTGTAGAAGCTCCTTCTATATATAATAATAATATATATATATATATAATATATAATATATATATTATATATATATATATATATATATATATTATATATATATATATATATATATATACACATATATATATATAAATACACACACACACAACATATATATAACACGTGTTTATGAAAATATTTTCTCTGGGACAAAAGCTACACCAAACTTCCTTTTAACGGTATATACACACTTAATATGATAGACAGATGGCTGTTTTATTTTGATGCTCTTTCATTTGCATAGGTGAATGTATGTATATATCATTTATCGTCTATCTTTTAGTTGTTTCAGTCATTCGACTGCGGATATGCTAGGACATAACCGTGAATGGTTTAGTCGAACAAATGAAAACCAGTACTATTTTTTAAAATATCGTGCTTAATCTATCGGCTAATTTTTGTGTAAAGGCAAAGTTATCAAGCAGTGGTGGTGGTCGTAGGACTAAAACAAAGCAAAGACTACACAATTGGGAGGCAAGCAACTTATTACGCGTTCGCCTGTATATATATATATATTATATATATATATATATATATATATATATAATATATATATATATATAATACAAATAAAAAAATGGATGAACAGATTCATTTCAATTATCGATTAAAGATATTACCAATTCATATTATTTATTAACTACATAAATAGGAACATCCAAATCCAACAAAACAATATACATCAATATGTAAGATAATAATACCATAAGAATAATACACATAAAATGGATCTTACAGCTGTTTCAGCCTGTAGATAAAGGTATCTCATTCTGCCTATATTAGTAAGATGTATTGAGGTAATATGCAGTAAAAAATGAGTTACTTATATATATATACAAATTTATGTGACCCCTCTCCACCCCCCCAAAAAAACGATGATCAAACACAAAAAACAACAACGCGAGTACAGACGATCAGAGACGGAAAGAAAGATGGTTTAACGTTCGAGCAAACCTCTTCTTCATAAACAGAGGAAAGTCCAATAGTAAAGCAAGACGGAGGAATATATATATATATACACGCATATAAACACAGATACTTATTAGTGACAAAGTGAGGGACTGAGTTCTCAACCCCATATCGGTGGATACATAATTTCTATAATAAAATTCATAGTCTAATACCACTGGTTTCATGTCAGTACATTCAGTAGGCGTATTGATAAGGTAGAATCCAAGAGTGCTGCATAAGATTTTGTGAGATTTTCGACAACAGGAGCTGTATTAGTGACATAGAAAAGAAATATAACTTTAATATTTCATTTTTTATTTGCTTCAATCATTAGACTGCAGCCATGATGTTTTAGTTGAAGGATTCGACTCCAGTACTTACTTTTTGCAAAGACTGGTGTTCATTCTACTATTCTATTGTTACAGAACAGCTAAGTCACGGAAACGCAAACATACTAATGCCGGTTGCCAAGGGGTGATGGTGGTGGGAAATCACTAATACTATCTCTCCCCGCCACACACACTTACACACACACACACACACACAAATATGGCGAGTTTCAGTTTCTGTCTTTGGTCAGCCAAAGGCTATAGTAGAAGACACCCAGTGGGGGCTGAACTCGGAACTATATAGTTGGGAATCAAACTTTTTACCACACAGCTACGCCTGCGCCAGGGTAAAGGATAATAAGTAAGCAATCATTGAGGGACTATTGTACTGATTATTTCCTTTGTGGCTCGTCTATAAGCTAAGAATTGAGAAATGCCTTCGCATTAGCTGTATTGGATCTTTTCGGTTTGAACGGCAGTTTTTAACATAATTTCTAGGTAACAAAAAAATTTTAAACTTCGTATACTGATAGAATGTGTTTATAAAACATCTTTTTCTTTTGGCTTTATTGAGAAAATTCTATAGTTTGTAAGATATTTGTTGTTTTCTTTCTTCAATTTCTGCAATTTCAACCAATCACTGACGTCTATTGAGGTAAAAACATTCTGTGCCGTATGAATATGCCCCTCGTTTAAGAAACAGATTGGGTTTATTTACATTTGTGAAGAAAGAAATATACCCTTCCCCCACCTCTAACCCTAACCCTAACCCTAACTAACCCTAACCCTAAAACAGATTGAAATGCAATAGATCAATACTAGGGTCATAATTATGGGTGACAATTTCATATGACACCGCTAGAAAAAAAAACTGCCGTTCAAACCGAAAAGATTCGCTGTACTCACGTTCCTGTGCGGCATGCATTTGCGTGTATATCGTTATGTTTTCAGTATTTTATCACTTCTGTTTCTCATTCGACCTGACTGGTGTGGTGTGACCGAATTACTTCAGTATAGTGCAATGACTAGACGGTTACAATGGGCAATTGTGAGTAGAACATACAGTATATTATGTGACATAGGAAACGTATATATACCGGGAAGGCGTTTAGAGAGAGGTATTCTGAGATCACGTCTAAGTTAATTCTCCGCCCATTGTCAATATGTATATACATTTAAGGCGGCGAGCTGGCAGAAACGTTAGCACTCCGGGCGAAATGCGTAGCCGTATTTCGTCTGCCGTTAGGATCTGAGTTCAAATTCCGCCGAGGTCGACTTTGCCTTTCATCCTTTCGGGGTCGATAAATTAAGTACCACTTACGCACTGGGGTCGATGTAATCGACTTAATCCGTTTGTCTGTCCTTGTTTGTTCCCTCTATGTTTAGCCCCTTGTGGGTAGTAAAGAAATATTATAGATTTACAATGTTTCAAATGGCAAACGTAAATGTGTTTCGCACGAAGCTTATAGCATTGAGCTATTGAACTTATATATATATATATATATAACTTATAAATAAGGGCAAACGAAAAAATTTCTAAAGCCAAATATGCCGAAATTAGACACATTGTCCATAACCATTATACTTTTTTTACAATACGCACGCTACTCAAAAAAGGTCGACAGAAATTTCTAAAAAACTCCATTATTACCACATCGGACCGATTTCAGGGTTAGTTCGTAAGAACCCTCCCTTCGTCAGTGATAAATGTGGCAAAGAAATAAATGAGATACTTACTCATACCCATGGAAGAAACAAACACTAAGTCATGAGCACGAGAGACTCTCTCACTATATATATATGTGACCTCATGTGTACCGTTGGCGAATTTTTTCCCTCTGTCTTCCCTTCTCGGGATCTTTCCTTCTCCTATGTTTCCGACGAAGAGCTCCGCTCGAAACGTTAAACCCTCCTTCTTCCCTTCTTTCCTGAGCGTCCAATAATACTATATTTGTTCCACGTCCTCGCGTTGTTGTGTTTTTTGTGTTTTCTTGTTTGGATTAAGTATATATATATATATATCTATATATATTATATATATATATATATAGATATATATATATATATATATATATATATATATATATATATATATATAAATCTTCTTAATTTTATTAAAGGGTACACAAGCACAAGCTTGCTAGAGAGAGGAAATAAAAAACCTCAACTTAATCAATCAGCAATGTTACTGAAAATATGTAACGGACCAAGAGAAAACGGGCAAACGTGTACTCTCTAATATAATTAATAATTTATTGCATACCCTTTTAATGCTAATATCGCTTGCTGCCACAAGGAAGGAAAGAAAGGTGGTTTTATGTTTAGAGCAAAGCTCTTCTTCAGAAATAGAGAGAAGTCCAATGCAAAAAGAAGACGGAGGAAAAAAAATCCCAACTATTCACCTCTGGTTACATTTTGAAATTATATATACATACATCTGTGTGTGTGTGTGTGTTTGTATGTATACACAGCGCAGGCATAATTGTGAGGTTAGGAAGACCTTGGGGGCACCTTGGGCAAGTGTTTTTTTTACATCAGCCCTCCTGAAACATCGTGTGTGAATTTGGTAAACGGAACTGCGTGGAAGCCGGTCGAATGTATGTATATATATATGTACATATATAAATTTAACATGCATACATACATACATACATACATATATACATACATACATACATACATACATACATACATGTGATGAAAGAACTCTGGCCGAAATAAGATTAAGATTAATGTAAAAAATAAATAACGCTGCAGCAAAGTAACACCAACTATATAGTGCGTGTGTTTTTATTGGCTAAACTGGCAAAATGACCATTCCTAAATACAACAATATCTGTTTCAACACACGATTTCACATCAAAAATCTTGCAAAAAAATATACAAACGTAAACATTATGCTTTTCCACCTAATTTAGAGTTCTAACATATGGAATAACAGCGAGCCACAAGAGCATGGGGATTTGAAAAGTTTTATTCGTAAGTTGACAATAAGCCTGTAAATGGATAAGGACATAATTTTGGGAGGTAACCAAACATATATATATATATATGAAGAGAAAAGAACATATAGTGAAATATTATAATCTAGTAAATAGGAGTTTGGAAAAAACAGTTGAAACTATATATAATGTTAAATTGTATACGCTTGAGGTTTACGATATAAAAGTATTTGAACTACAAATCAAGAGGTCTTTATAACTGTATTGCTATAGTAAATATTTAGTCGTAAGCTAGACTAATTGTTGGCATTAATTTCGTAGGGTCATAACTGAGATACGATATATTGGGTGGCATTGAGATCGAGATATTGTAGGGACTACGATTTATGAGATATTTGATGTTTTAAACTATTGTAATTCTACTTTCGTGATAAGTAATTCAAAAACTATTTTTGTTACACGCATTAACACTGCTCTATTTAATCTCTTTTTATATTGGAAATGTTCAATAGTCATTAAAATAAAATCTAGTTCTTCCTTTCTAATCTGCTCAACAAAATCTGTTTGTTTGGTCAGATTTTTACGAGAATGTTTGTTTTACTTCAGCTTATTTTCATTGCGGTATGTATATGATGGTTCACATTTCGTTCTCTATCTCTCATTTTTTATCAAGTTTAGTGGGAATGCTAAGCGTTCTAATCCATAAATCAATAAAATGTGTCTATAGACATCTTAATACTCTGCTTCTTATAATTTACGATCAGACCAGATTTTATTACAACATCGTAATAAAATGATTGGTGAGCTCTGTATTAGTAGTAACATATATGTTTCTGCCATACTGAGCTTGCAGCTCGCTTTCTATCTCAAGTTGATACCAATTCATTTAAACTGCTGATATACTTCACAGGGACATGGTTATTGTTATTTAGAACCAGGGAAACTCTAACCTAGAAGATCTATGATCAAGGCAATCCACTATTCCATGTGTTTTTACATCATGGTTGGATGGAAGCACTCCGTCGGCTACGACGACGAGGGTTCCGGTTGATCCGATCAACGGAACAGCCTGCTCGTGAAATTAACGTGTAAGTGGCTGAGCATTCCACAAACACGTGTACCCTTAACGTAGTTCTCGGGGATATTCAGCGTGACACAAAGAGTGACAAGGCCGGCCCTTTGAAATACAGGTACAACAGAAACAGGAAGTAAGAGTGAGAGAAAGTTGTGGTGAAAGAGTACAGCAGGGATCACCACCATCCCCTGCCGGAGCCTCATGGAGCTTTAGGTGTTTTCGCTCAATAAACACTCACAACGTCCGGCCTGGGAATCGAAACCGCGATCCTACGACCGCGAGTCCCTACCCTAACCACTGGGCCATTGTGCCTCCGTTTTTACATATAGGGCTAAATTATCCAGTGTGTCCGTAGGATGAAGAGTAAAGTCGGTCACGGCGGAATCTGAACTCGGAACGTAAGGTGAGGAGAAAATCCACTATGCCTAGTTTTATCCTAGCTTTAGTGAACAGTTTTTATACAGTCTGCTCATAACTCAAATGGTGATTAATTTCACCAAGAAACAAGGTTCAGTATGCAAAAAGAAGCAATACAGTGTAAAATGAAAATGATTAGAAGACAGAGGATGTAAAAGTAATCGATTACGAGAGAATTATAAAATTAAAAAAAAAAATATGGCATCAACGCAACATATTTAGCCTGATTATGTATTGTTTTGACCTTCTTCATTGCACTGTACCATATTGTAATAACGTACAATTTTGCTTCTTTTATCTTACTATTAATGGGTGTATTGGTTCGTTACATCAAACGAAATTTATGCTTACCTACCTAACTGCATAGATACTTAGACACACACATACATACAGCACATACGTATACACATGTAAAAAAAAATATTTTAATAAAGGTCTTAGCTGTATGAGAATACAAAACAACTAAAAACGTGAACTAAATAAAGGACAGTCTCTCTGACATACAGTCGCACACATATACGTACATAATTTAATAAATATTTTCGATATATAGAAAAAATATCTCAGTTGACTGAAGTAGTCAATATGTAAAGAAGACTTTTTTTTTATTTTGGTTTGGTTGGCATATAATAACAGTGAAGTCACTTGCAGGGTTTTCAAACTGTACAAAATATCACTTGATGGTATATAGATTATGTTGTCTCCGAATACATTTGAGTGATAACAATTACATACTATAAACTGGCACAAGGTTTATTATATCAGCTATGAAAAAGATGAGTTAGGAACATTGGCTTGGTGAAGCATCGAGGTTTCAATAAGGGCTGTGAGATAAGATTGGCTTTGAGCAAAATTGATTCAAGCGGAATGAAAGAGGGACACTATATACTTGGGGAAAATAACTTTGAGGGGAACGAAGATATATATCATAGTAATAGTATAATGATAATAATGATAGTACCCCTTTCTGCTGTAGGTATAAGGCCTGGTAGGTATTTATATGCCTCGAAAGGATGAAGAGTAAAGTTGGTCACGGCGGAATCTGAACTCGGAACGTAAGGTCAAGAGAAAATCCACCATGCATTTTGCCCGGTGTGCTAACAGTTCTGCTAGCTCTCCTCCTAACAATGGTTTCCAATTTTGGCACAAGTCCACCAAGTTCGAGGGATGGAGTAAGTCGATTACATCGACCTCAGTGCTCAACTTGTACTTACTTTATGACTTCTAAAGGATGAAAGGCAAAGTCGACCTTGGCGGAATTTGAACTCAGAATGTAAGGACAGATGAAGTGCCGCTAAGCATTTTTCCCGGCGTGCTAACGGTTCCGCGAGCTCGCCGCCTTAATAATAACAATAATTATCCTTTCTACGATAAGCACAAGGCCTGAAATTTGTGGGGAGGCGACTACTCAATTACGTCGACCCAACTATTTAGCTGGTACTTAATTAACGCTTCTACCATATCACCGCATTAATAATAATAACAATAATAATAATAATAATAATAATAATAATAATAACAATAATAATAATAATTATTATTATTCTTTTTTTATTGGCCTAAAGGGCCACTAGGGCCGAACACAAAACATAGAGGACGATATACAGACGATGGACAATGAGGTTAAACTTGTAAACAGTCAACAAACACAACGATTAACAAGGAGATTAAATCAACAATATGCTTCCCCAATAGGAGGCAGTTACCAAAGAGACTTTACGCTCTTTGGACCCCTTAACACCAACAGATCTCCAGGAAGGTATCCTCTCCTCTCCCTTCCATACGGTGTACTGGCGGACAATTAGAATAGGCCCATTGAGGCGGGCCATTCTTGTCACATTCGCCCACCTTTCAACGAACGTACTGGGTGACAGTATCTCCCTCTCCAGCCTCACTTTCCTTTGCAGGTGGAACCGCGAGAAGTTAATGAGGCATCGGTCAAAGAGGAGGGTACCCATCTTTAACCCTTTCAATCGCTTCCACCATACAACCTCTTTTGTCATAGCCACCAGACCAATCCCTTATAGAACTACAAGGTGAAACTTCCACCGACCACATTGTCATACTGGATGAGGTCGGTCTACGCCTGATCCAGGACCACATTGTCATACTGGATGCCTCGGTCTACGCCTGATCCAGGACTGTAACTCTGTCAAGGAGACAGGCTGCGGCAAAGCGCTTTCAGCAAACGGTAACCACTCTTGCTCACCTTTAAGATATCGCTCGAGATGCCGCAGCCTCAGCGCATACCTACGCATCTTCAGCCACGGCATGCACAGTCCCCCACGCAAAGGGTGCTGATAGCAAATGAACCGTCTGACAAGCGGTACCCTCACTTCTACAGGAAGCGGAAGAGCAAACGCACCAGCCCGTTCTGTCACGAACCGGGGCAAGGGACGAGAGTCAAGCGATAGTACATGACGGATGCGATGTACGCATTCGCCACTGTCACCCGTCTTTCAGGTACAGATTCATTTCGGTCCATTTCTGGGTGAGACTGGCCACCCTGTCCGTCACCTCGTCTCAGTTCTTGTCCACTTAGAGATTCGGACCGAACCAGAACCCGAGCAACTAAACAGGTCCTTCCGTCCAATGCCTCACCACGCTGTTGGTTGGCATGAGCCTGCCTCTCCAGGTGCCGAGTTGTAGCTCCACTGACTTCTTCTAATTAATCATTGTTCATGCCAGCGCGTTGTATTCCCTAAGAGTAGTGCCGATCTCATCCCGATTTCCAAGATGTCCGACACTATCACGGTGATGTCGTCCGTCTGCGCTGCTACGAACGTTCCGCATCCCAGGTCACGTGTCCCCCCACCGAAACCTCCAGCTTCCGAAGTAATAGCTCGATCGTTAGTAGTTAGAGAAGGGTTGAAAGTGGGCATCCATAACGGACCGAACGTGCGATACTAAACGATTCCGAGAGGTGGCCATTTACTTCGGCCAAATGTCGCTATACATCGCAGTGGTTCAGCCTCTGAAAACGGGGCCGAAACCAGCCGCCATGAGGAGAGCCTCCAAGTACAGGTAGCCGACGCTATCAAAAGGTTTCGATTGATCCAAATGGATCAGTGGCCCACCCATGCCAGGTTCTTTACCAAACCTCTCTATGATGTATCACGTGAGGTGGAGGTTCTCAGATATAGTTCTGCTGGGGATAGCACAAGTCTTCGCATCACTCACCAGTCTGTCAACGACAAGTGCCAACCTCTTTGCTAACACCTTGGCCAAAATTTAGTAATGTGTATTTAGCAGTGTTACCGGTCTAAATTTGTTCGGATCCTTTCTCAGTAGCGTCACCAAATTTCGGGTCACAGATCCGGTTATTTTCCCATTTTGCTGCCAGTTGCGGTAGACGTGTCACAAAAGCTCACGAAACAAGTCTAGCATATGTATATAAAGATCGAAGGGCAGACCATCTAACCCCGGAGATTTCTCTCTTGTGCAACTAGCCAATGTATCACGTATATCCTCAGCTGTTATCAGCATTTCGCAGAAGTCCACGTCCCTGGCCGAAAGCCATGCCATACCATCAAGGTGAAGTTCATATCCACCTTCGGGCCACTGCACACCCCTTACAGTTCTGCAAAATGCCGCTGAAATCCGCACAAGCGTGCTTCCACTCATGTAGCATGCGCCCGTCCCGATCCCTCAAAGACCGAATTGTAGTCTTATTACCACGTTGTGCCTCGGCCACCCAGCTCCTTCGAACGGCTTTTGTTCCTTCTTGCTGTAGAGCACGCACCCTAGCTCTGACGATGCGCCTTTCATGCTTGGTGATGAAAAATTGGTTGAGAACCAATCTAGCAGTCAGCACGTCGATCGCTGTGCCTCTGCTGAGTGCCACTTCTAATTTTCTAACTAGGTCTCCCTCTACTCTAGTATTCTCTATCCCTAGTTCTCTGCTAAATTTTACAGCTTCTAATCTAATCGCCCGTTTCAGCCCCACCCCACCATTGGTTGTAGACGACTGCACCCGTAAACTTTCGATGGACTAACTTCCTAAGCGGGTCTCTGAAAGCTTCACGCGCCGGGAAGGAAAGGTTTAGCTTCCAGTATCTGGGTCCCTGCTCATGGAGCCTTTATAGGTCAACCGCACAGATCACAAATTTGTAGTCTGTGCAATTCAAATTGTGGACACCCTATGCAATTCCTATCTGCTGGCCTACAAAATTACCCTATTTAGATAAGATCTGGATAACCCGCCACTGTTTGTCCTCACTAAAGTATTCGGGAAATCCAGTCTGAACCTGTCCGCCATCAGGAAACGATTGAGCTGGTTTGTGAGGCTTGCACACCCCACTTACTGATCCACTACACCCACCCAATCTATACGTGCCTCCAAAATAGCGCCCCAATCGTCCACTAAAACTAAAGAGCACAACGTCCCTAGAAAGACCAACAGGGGTCTGAAGAACTTCGGCTGCCCAGCTCCCGTCGGTACCTTGATTATCGTTCACGTCCAGAACCACTAACTTACCTTCCGTGTTCAGGAAGACCGATCGTATCTCAAGATCCAGGGCTTGTCTGAACAACACTGCCACCCTATCGAAAATTGGAGCCAAGACTCGTGTGTCCAGATCCTGGTCTCATTGATGGCTATTACGTCCAGACTTATCCACATGAGGTCGTTGCACAAGCATCCTTGCTTCCACGACGACCCCAGGCCACATACATTTATAAACCTATTTTTAGAATCACCATGAAAGGGTAAAGAGAGTCTCAGTTACCCTCCTGGTGCTGTTTGTGGTTGAGTGGCATTCCCACACTGTCTGTTTTGTTGGGTTCCTCTGGGAACTCTCTTAAAAGCCATCTGCTAGCCGTTACACTAGGAAATCCAATGTCATACGGGTAACTCTGCTTAATGCTCGTATAATCTCTGATATCAATCGCAACATCATTAGGCTCTCCAGTACTCCAAAAGTGTTGGGGCTGCAGATCTACCCCTCTGCTTTAGTGTTCTGGTTTTGTGCTATGAGAGCCATCAGCTTTTTATAGGCCCTCCTCACTAGCACGAGATTCCGCAGCTGCGCGGTTATTGTTGTTGTAGTGAGATTTTTCTTTTTAATCTTTTATTGTATTTTTGATTCAGTTGTGGATGTTTGTGGTGGTGTTGGTGATTATGGTACTTGTAGTGTTGGTGTTGTCATCAGTGTGTCTGTGTTTGCCGTTTCTTGGATTTCTCCCTTTTTTTCTGTGTCAGTTTCTTGTTTTTGGTTTTGCTTCTTGGGCTTCTCCCTCATCATCACTTGGATGCGTGGAGGAGGCCGTGTCTTGTATGTTTTCTTCTCGTGTTGTTGTTGCTGCTGTTGTTGTTGTTGTTGTTGCTGCTGTTGTTGTTGTTGTTGTTGCTGCTGCTGTTGTTGTTGTTGCTACTGCTACTGAAGCTTCCGCCACCGCTGCTGGTGCTACTCC
>NC_043004.1:47956944-47976944 GCF_006345805.1 Octopus sinensis | reverse complement strand
TACATCTCCGTAATATATATATGTATATATATTAGATATATATATTTATTTGTATATATATATATATATATATCTATATTATATATATATATATATAGATATATATATATATATATATATATAATATATATATTATATATAATATATATATATGTATATATATATATATATATATATTATATGCACTTGTGTGGGTGCAATGGCCCAGTGGTTAGGGCAGCGGACTCGCGGTCGTAGGATCGCGGTTTCGATTTCCAGACCGGGCGTGTGTGTGTTATTGAGCGAAAACACCTAAAGCTTCACGAGGCTCCGGCAGGGTGGTGGGTGGCGATCCTTGCTGTACTCTTCACCACAACTTCCTCGCATTCTTTCTTTGGTTGGCCTGCTCGCTTAGCCAGCGGGGTAGCGTCGTTCGAAGGCTAAAACAATACGAAGCGCATTGTGACCAGCGATGTGTAGCAACATCTGATAGCCTGGTTGGTCACGGGGATATATATATATATATATATGTAAACGTTAAAAAAAAAACACAAACTGGGACAAGAACGTGAAACATTTTGAAGACGACAGAAAAACACACAGACGGGACTTTCGAAGCTCTCAGTCATCAGTCAAGAACCAGATCATCTTCGCAATTTCGGCTGATTAATCTTATATATATATATAAGGCAAATAAGAAAATGGAGGGGATAAACAATCGACAAACATCAGTCTGTAAACATACAATGATATCTATTTATTAATTGATTAAAGTCATGTGTAAGTGATCCAAATAAATTAATGAAATAAGCAAATAAATAAATATATAAATAAAAATAAACGAATAAGAATATTCTTATTCGTTTATTTTTATTTATATATTTATTTATTTGCTTCGTTCATTCATTTATTTGGATCACTTACGCATGATTTTAATCAATTAATAAACAGTTATAACTGAATGTTTATAGGCTGATGTTTGTCGATTGCTTACCCTCTCCATTTTCTTATTTGCATTATAAATCCTGCGTAAATTTCTAATTTACCCCCATCCATACCTAGTATTCAATTGCGATATTGCCCTACAAAAGTAAGCACTTGGATATAAATACGTAGTTATACAGCCAGTAGTATATTGGTCATTTACTATCCCTTAGATGGTTACATAACGTCTAACTCATACAGACACACACACACACACACACACACACACATATATATATATATATATATACATGTATGTAGACTATACGCTTATATATATATGTGTATATATATATGCATATACATACATACATACATACATGCACATATATATATATATATATACATAAATCATATACTTATGTATACATCTTCGTTGATGTACGCAATTGTACATACGTATGATATATACATATACATATGGTGGTTGTCTACTTCTTATGCAGAGCTTCACCCGCCTCCTGTACCTACACCTTAGCACCATCATGGCATCTGATGTGTGCTTTTTTAAAACCAGACAATGCTCTGAAAAGAGACCCACATAGATTGGCCAACCGATGTTGGACCACCAAGAGCTGCAGATATCTACTGATCTTTGTGTAACTTAAAATGTCTTTTGAAGTCTCCGTTAGATATGCAAACCTTCTGGCATACACTGCATTCAAAGGTGTGCATAGATATATAGGCAGAATAGTTGGTGGAGGTTCGTTTTCCATGGGTTCGCAGATGAGATTTGAGCCAGCAAAAGACAGGCAAACTGTGCACACAAGAAAGGCATTGTCATTTAGCTTCTCGATCGTAACATTCTTCCTTAGTTCTCATGCCTTATCCTCATGCCTTATCCTTACATGCCTTATTCTGGCCTCTTCAAATGCTTTCACTCCACTCCACACTTTCGTTCGCCATCCAACTCGATCCGAAGCAAGGGTTTCTATGTCTTCTGTATCCATTCCAAGTGACTGCAAAGTAGTCCTTATGCCGTCTTTAAACCTTGTTTTAAGTTTACTCCGATAGCGTTTCCCCTCTGCAAGCTCACCATATATACACATACATTACATACATACATAGATACATACATACATACACGTACATTCGTTCATACATTTTCACCCTGGTTAAAGCCAAAGCAACATGTCTTACGCAGCACAGTAGACGAATTATATCACGTATTTAAGAATTCGATTTCCAATTACAGACAAATTTATGGCTTTCTTTCCGAAAAATTGCAAGCTGTGACTGAAAGAAATTAGAGGCAGAGGAAAAATGTCAATAAATGAAACTATAATGTGCTACATTCATGTCACGTGGCGTGGAATCAAACAAAATCTCTGGAAAGCTGTAAATTTATGAATGTTTTCATTTATTTATGTATAACGTGTGTATTCAAATTCAACACATAAAATGGCTTGGTCAACGTGAAATTGGAATCGAATCGAAATTTAAATTGAAATGTTATTTTCATAGTAATCAATAAATGTCTAACAAGGAATAATAGATCATTTAGTCTAAATAACTACTAAAATCGAAATGCACCCTTTAAAACTTGCACTAAGAATAAGTACAAGGTAAAATTACTATTTACCTTTATAGCAAATTGATGCAGGTAGTTTATCTTGTCCCCATCCGACTTTTAGTTCATGCAATTGAAAACAAAACAGTATTAATTATGAGATGACCCAATATATATATTGCAATGAAGGCACTCAGTAAGAGCGAAAAAAATCGTATGTTTGTAAACAAACATTTTTACATTATCGTCTTTAATTAAATTTAATTAAAGTATTTTACATTGTGTTAAACTTGTCTAAATCACAATATATTGTTTTGAGTGAGACGTTTTGCAATATTTTGTTAACTTATTTGCATTATTCGTTAAGTTACAACAAAACAGCTTCGCATTCAAAGTAGACGCCATTGTAACTGTGCTGTCTGAAGCCACCTTTCTGCCACCTTTCCGTCTCACGCTGTTACCAGTTCATTTCTTTGTAGGTGAAGAACTCCAGCACTGAAGTTTTCACATTCTCGTGGTTGATGAAGGGTCACGAGCGCAGGAAGTGAGCCATGCATCGTGTTTGTGAGTGGTTGTATGTGTCCATACAACATACATACATGCATCTGTGGGAGCTATGTCTGGACTATAAGCTAGATATCATATCAGTTCAATTCGCTCGAGTTTCTGGAGTTTATACCACGTCGTATGAGTGGTGTGAAATCTCGCGTAGTCTTGCTAGAGAGGAGATCACTTTCTGGTAACCTATGCCAAGTATTTTCTCCGCACAATGTCACATATGTACTCCAGATGTTCAAGGCTGCCATCGAGGCTTCGGTTATCCGAAACGAACACGTAGCGATTCATTTTCCTCATAACTCTACCATGTGCTGAACATTACTTTCTGTTTAATATGCCCATGTTTAGCGACAGATTCTGGATTCCCTTGCTTAACCACTCCTTATGAACTTTAGGACTGTGAAAATTAACTCGCCAGATTATTACTTTTTACGATCTACTGCTCACTTCTTGCGCTCGCGACGCTCATCAATCAAGTAGTAGTGGAAGATTCAGTGAAGGAGTTCTTCGCCTCGAAGGATAAAAACTGGTGTCATAGAACTGGTAGTCAAGTGGCTTCAGACAGTGAAACACAATGGTCTCTTCTTTGAATGCTAGGCTGATTTTTATATAATTTGACGAATAATGCAAATAAGTTACTAAAATATTGCAAAACTTAATAGTATCTATCTAACTGTCTGTGCTGGAGGACAAACAGAAATATACACTTAGATATGGGTACACAAACACACACACACACACACACACACACACACACACACATATATATATATACTTACCTATATGTATATTTCTTCACGTGCTTTTTGTATGCATTCATCTTCTAGAGAAAGTTTCTTAGTTTACTTTGCATTTACCCGTTTTGACACATCTTGATAACGTTATAACGTCATGTTAGCATATATTTTCTGCCATATTAATTCAACTGGTATTTTATATCTCTTTTATATATCAAAATATGCTGGCACAATATAAACCATCTTCGATAATATGTGGTGTAATTAACCAATAACGATTCGATTTTCTCCATTCTTATTCTTGTCTGCTATATATATTGCAACACCCCCATATATATATATATATATATATATATATAATATATATATATATATATATGCACAATAACAACAATGTAATAATATAACATGATAATAATATATATACTCCGATTTAAAGCGAATTTTTTTAATATGTACTATTGACTGAAAAAATGATCAGCTAACCAAGGCCAGAACCTACATATCAATACGTATATGGCTCCATGTTTATCCGATTGGACCAAACGCTCACCCATCAATTTCTCCCAAATTTTATGAATATATACTTTAACTGTTCAATACTATATATAATATTTGTACACAAACCCGTAGTATTGGACAGTTAAGGTATATATTTATAAAATTTGGCGGAAATTGATGGGTGAGTTTTTGGCCCAATCAGATGCGCAAGGAGCCATGTTAGCGTTGACATGCAGGTTCGATTCTGGGCAGGGTTAGCTCATAATTTTTCAGTCAATTGCTGATGTAAAGGATGTAGCTTTAAACCGGAGTATATAAATATATATTATTATTATTATGATAGATTATCGTACTAAGAGACTTCCAAAGTGATTCTATGCCCGTAATTTACAAAACCGAGTTTGTTTACAAATATTATATATATATATATATATATATATATATATATATATATATATATATATATATAAAATAGAACATTATTGCGAACCTGCATAACAGATCATCAGAAAAAAAATGATTGTGATATTCAATGTCGTTGTATATATGTATGTCGTATGCACACATACAACCACTCACAAACACATACACACACAGACACACACACAAACACGCTTACATACACACACACACTTGGACACACAACTTCTAAACAGCTATACATACAGAAAGGTGCGGATTTTTCGAGAAGAAATTTGCTTCCCGACCACTCGAATCAGGGTTCAGTCCCACTGCCTCGCACAAGACTCCTGAGACAACCAAGAGATTTTAGCCGACGGTAGCTGAAAGAAGCGCTTCACATATGTGTGCGTTGTGTGTGTGTGTGTGTGTGTTTGTGTGTGTGTATGTGCGTGTGTGTGTGTGCGTGCATGTGTGTGTATGTATATATATAGTATATATATATATATACTATATATATACATACACACACATGCACGCACACAAACACACGCACATACACACACACACACACACGCACACATATGTGAAGCGCTTCTTTCAGCTACCGTCGGCTAAAATCTCTTGGTTGTCTCAGGAGTCTTGTGCGAGGCGGCAGTGGGAATGAACCTGATTCGAGTGGTCGGGAAGCAAATTCTTCTCGAAAAATCCGCACCTTTCTGTATGTATAGCTGTTTAGAAGTTGTGTGTCCAAGTGTGTGTGTGTATGTAAGCGTGTTTGTGTGTGTGTCTGTGTGTGTATGTGTTTGTGAGTGGTTGTATGTGTGCATACGACATACATATATACAACGACATTGAATATCACAATCATTTTTTTTCTGATGATCTGTTATGCAGGTTCGCAATAATGTTCTATGATATTAACGATGTTAAGCGATATATGTGATTTCCACATGTAATACTAATAAATCAGTTCTAGACGTTTGAGTTAGAACACTAGTAGGTCATTCTGTCGGCTGTACGTTGCATTTGTATTCCCTAAGTGCATAGTAAGTTAATGGAACAGCTTGTTACAAGTAAGCCCATATAAAGACTTAATACACGATCTATATAATTGCTATCACTACTGACTGTAGTGGTACATTTAACAAAAATGCTATTCAATCTAGATCTGTCTTCAATGTGAATGCACTACGAAATTTGCAAACGAAGCAATATACAGGGATGGCCAAAAGTCAACCGGCAGTGAATTAAAATTCCATAAATACTATCTGTAATTCTATATTGACTCGAATGGAAAAGAGTGTCGATCAAGAAGGACTTCAGTTTGAACAATTTTCATGATGTTTCGTATTCAGATGCTTTTATTAAATTCATTCAGTTGTTAAACATAAATAAATCTTGGAATTAAATGATTTTGATTTACTGTCAGGTAACTTTTGGCCAACACTGTATATAGGTATATTTGTATAATACACACACATACGCACACGCACGCACGCGCACACACCTACACACGTGCGCGCGCACAAACGGTTAGATTAATGGCATGTACTGACTTTCCGACTCGTAGTTTTGACATAGATATATATTCTCTATGGTTTTACAGTAAAAGCAAGAAATAACTAATTCTTACTTGATATATTTCATTTCGCTTAACTAAATGATTATCTTGATTTATATACATATACATACACATATATATGTATACGTAAATATATATGCTTATTCTATAAGTATATATATATATATATATGTATATGTATATGTGTATATATATATATATATGCATGTATGCATGTATGTATATATATATCTATATCTATATTTATATCTATCTATCTCTTTCTTTCTCTCTCTCCTCTCTCTCTCATCTATATATATATATATATATTTAATATATATATATTATATACATATATATATATACATATTATATAATGAATTTGTCAATTTTGTAATGAGATTTCAGTTTCTCTAGTATATAGGTTTTTTTTCTTTTTGTCATTGAATCGTTCTATTATAGAGATTAATTGTTTTATTATTAAGTTCTTCATTGGCTTCATATCATTTTCTCTGTCACTGTAAAAAGATAAAATATAAAAATAAATAAATAAAAACAAAATGGAGTAAAATAAGATAATGCTTGAAGTGTTTCTTATCTCAATGTGTTAGAATTTCTATTATTTATAGCTTTAAATGTCATAAAGTAGCGACACCGTAGTTGTTGTTAGTATTGTTGTTTGTTAGTATTGATATTTTGGTTATTGTTGTAGATGCTGTCGTCTTTGCTACAAGTTGTTGTTGTTGTTGTTGTTTGTGGTGGTGATGTTGTTTTTGTTATTGTCGGAAACAAGATAGATGCTAAACATTGAGATGTGATATCAAAAGGATATTGTAGTGTTTTGCTTCTGAATCTGGTGCAATGTAATTTATTGTTGTATAGCGGAGAAATAATGTAGGTTACTGTTGTATGTTATACCATAATAACAAACCAGGAACACTAATGCTTATACTACTATTGATAGTGTAATAGCGGCATCTGATTTAGTTAGAAAGTAAGCGTTTGGAGAAGAGTTGTTTTGTCGCTTCTATCGACTCCCAGTGCTTGAATGATATTTTATTTCATTAGACCACGAAAAGCAAAGCAAAGTTGGTCTCAGCGGAATTAAGTCTACCATTCAGCTTTCTGGGCCAATAAACTATGATAGCAGTTAGCGATTGGGATTGATGGTATCGAATACTACTTTCATCAAAATTGCTGACCTTGTACCTCAATTAGAAAATGTTAGTATTCAAAACTATTGTATGCTAATTTAATTAATATGGATGTGTTTTGATGACAAGACGCCTCCTCAAATCACAGGAATGTTTTTTAAGATACTCGCAGAATATAGAATAATGCTTTTCTGCCGGCCGACAACGAATGTCTAAATTCCAGTATCCTTCAAACTCTGACGTAGTAGTATGGGTATGTTGTGTGAAATGAAACAACGACCGCAAGAATAATAGTAATCTTAGTCTCACACAGTCACTTTGTCTCTCTGGCTAGGTTCTGATTGTTCTCCAATTTCATAATTCCTTTGATATCTTCTCTGTTTTTCAAATGGTATTGCAAAGTCTATGACCTTACACGATTTGCTTTTTTGTTCCCCTATGATCATACCTTGTCTATTTTCTCCGGCAATATGGTTAGCCATTGTGGATATATCCTTTGAAATCATGTAATTATTAAGTATCATCACAGCTTCTGGTTCATGTTGATACCACTTTTCTGCTCGAATTTATTCAGGCTCTTTAATTACTGCTGAGGATAACGTTTCCTTTCATCTATTCTGGTTCAATAAAATAAATACCACTGAAGCCCTATGGTTGATGGAATCGACGAAACTCTTCCCCCAAAATTTTAGGACTTGTTCTTATTGTAGAAGACAGGGCCAGTTGTTTCGCCTGTCTATAACTGTCAGCTCTTTCAGGGAGTCATCTTCATCATATAAGATGCAGCCTTTAGGCGAACAATCAAAGTACATATATGGAGTATGCGTGGTCGATAACGTTTACAATACTAGCACTGCTTCTAGTTTATATTAGAAATTCTTCTTAGGTTTTTCATCGTCCTAGCAGACAAGCAAATGGTTTTTACACTATTTCTGTTCAATCATAGACTGGCGATTCAGTTCAACTCCGATTGGGTTTACGTATGTGTTGCTGATAAGCGACAAAAATGGTGAATCGTCGATGTCCATCGCACTTGAATGGGAGATGGGGTGAGTTACGTCACCTGACCACGATTTTTCAGGGGTTTTAACAGCCAGCTGCTAACTGCAGCCCACCGGCAAAGAAGTAAACGACATACGTTGAATGTGTGTTCGATGTATGTATATATATTCTTTTACTTGTTAAAGTCCTTTGACTGCAGCCATGCTGGAGCACCGCATTTTTAGTCGAGCAAATCGACTCCAGGACTTATTATTTGTAAGCCTAGTGCTTATTCTATCGGTTTCTTTTGCCGAATCGCTAAGTTACGGCAACAGACGAGAATGTTATTGTTGCTCTTCGCTCCGACATACGGTACTCTGAGTACTATAATGACAACTTTTTACATATATTATATATATATATATATATATATATATAATATATATATATATACGGAGCAGATAATTCACGAGAAAAATAATTATTCACGTAAAAAATGATATGCGAAGATATATTGACTCTGTTATTATCTACTGTAACAATTTGAAAATCATAATAACATTCAATAATATAGGCGACTGCAGTCCCCTGAAAAGCGAAATTAATCAAAGGACATACTAATTATGTCTACCTGCTTGAAGTAACAATCAAAACTATTATTTAAATTGCCAAAATACACTGATAATGACTACAGATATCAACCGTTCCAAGGCAAACGAGCTAACACAATCTCTCGGCATTCATTCAAGTATTTGGATTCACGTGATCGCCGAGGAACTTGAGGCTATTATGCCAGTCCAGAAAGTGATCCACGTGGGATCAAATACTTGAATGCAAGCTGAGAGATTGTGTTAGCCTGTTTGCCTTAGAACGGTTGATTTCTGTAGTCATTATCAGTGTATTTTGGCGATTTGAATAATAGTTTTGATTGTTACTTCAAGCAGGTGAACATAATTAGTATATATATATATATATTCTAGCAAAAACTGTCCGATGAACGGCAACAGGTAACTTAGAGTAACAGGTTTTGTTGAATTTTCTGCTGCTTTAAATAAAGCATATTACTCTACCTGGTATTTGAGTACTCTTTTTTCACCTTGTTTCACATTATGTGTTTACTCCCGGTCTATCGATATATATTATATATATATATTATATATATATATATATATAGATATATATATATATATTATATATATATATATGGTGTGTGGTTGTGTGTATAATACATATATACATATATCTGCTTGTCTGTATGTGTGCTTATATTACATTTCTATTTCAGTATACATAAATATTTATATAAATAGATACACCCTTACACCCACAAAATCGCGCGGGTGCTCACACTTACGCGGGCATATATATTTTGTATAACAATGTAGAAAACAGTATTTATTTCTTTATTGCCCATAGGTGGGGGTGGGGGACAAACAAGGACTGACAAAGGAATTAAGCCGTTTACATCGACCCCAGCGCATTACTGATACTTATTTAATCGAGCTCGAAAGAATGAAAGGCAAAGTCGACCGCGGCGGAATTTGAACTCACAGCGTAAAGGCGGACGAAATGCCGCTAAGCCTTTTGCCCAGCATGCCAGCGTGCTAACGATTCAGCCAACTCGCCGCCCAGCGTAGAAAAGAGTTTTGTTGATGGAAATTCTACATGTTACCTCATGAATTTAGTGCAGTATATTATGTTCCAATTAAGACCCATGTCTACCTTTTTTTTTATACAAATAGGAATAAAGCGAATCCAGGTACTCATTATGTGATGTCTCCTTTTGCAAAGTGGTAACTGTGTTTTGAAAGTGGTTTGACTGCTATTTCTAGTGTTAGCCTTACATTTAGTACTATACTTATCCTTAGGGTTGCTGCTATAAAACACGACGACCACCACCACCACCACCACATCACTATAATGGTAACAACAAACATAACAGTCCTCTTCCCCTCCCCCTTCCCTCCTCCTCCCCTCCTCCTCCACATCCAACCCCTCCTTCTTCTCCTCCTCCACCTCCTCGCCCTCTACCACCACCTCATCCTCCCCTCCCCCCCCCTCCTGCTGCTGCTGCTGCTTGCTGCTACTGCTGCTGCTACTACTACTACTACTACTACTACTACTACTACTACTACTACTACTACTACTACTACTACTACTACACCACTGCTGCTGTTGCTGCTGTAGCGGAAGCGTTATTGATGCAACTGAACTTGCAGTCGTCACAGTTATTATTCACAGTTGTTGGTGTTGTAGTCATTGGGTCTTTCGTGTTGCTTTTGCATCATGCCGCTTCTCCAGCAGTTATCGTTCCTGTTGCAGTCGTTTGTGCAGCAGAGGCTGGTGTCATTAAATCGACAACGAATAACCTGACGTTAATCAGCTTTACGACTTCCCTTCCCACCCCACCCCCACCCCCTACACCTTATCTTCATTTTCATCTTTTCCCTTAAAGCCTTCCTTCCTTCCTTCTGTCAGTTCCTCACCATAATCAAAATTTTCCCCTTCTCTCCTTCTCCTTCTCTGTCTCCACCCACCTTTACCTTTTACTCTTCATCGTCTTTTCAGTAATCTCTTTCAAACGCTCGCACTCTAAATACGAACGTTCGCCAGCTCTCCTCATCACTCCTCACTTCAACCCAACAACCTTCATCTCTAACATCCCATTTACTTAGTGCAACTACATGCAACCTCTCTACCGGTTTTCCATGCTGAATTCTATGGATTTTCTGATATTTATCTCTCTTTCGCTCGCCATGTAGTTCGTTATAGCTATTGTAATCAGTTTATCTCAAGATGTTCAGCACTGCGCATTAATGTGAGTCAAATCACTTTCCAGCTTCGTCATGGATTTAACAATTTGACTCCAATAAACTTATTGTTGATATTCTTTGGTAAAGATTAATGATTATACACAGCTTTCCACCCCTTCTTCGGAGGCGCGTGGCTTAGTGGTTAGGGTGTCAGCATAATGATCGTAAAATTGTGGTTTCGATTCCTGGACCGGGCGACGCGTTGTGTTCTTGAGCAAAACATTTCATTTCACGTTGCTCCAGTACACTCAGCTGCCAAAAATGAGTAACGCTGCGATGGACTGGCGTCCTGTCCAGCTGGGGAACACATACGCCATTGAAACCGGGAAACCGGTCCCATGAGCCTGGCTAGGTTTTAAAAGGCCGCATTTATTTTGTGGAGTCACATGGCCTAGTGGTTAGAGCAGCGGACTCGCGGTCGAGGGATTGCGGGTTCGAATCTCAGACCGGGTGATGTGTGTGTTTATGAACAAAAACACCTAAGCTCCACGCGGCTCCGGCAGAAGGTAATGGCGAACTTCTGCTGACTCTTTCACCACAACTTTTTTTCACTCTTTCCTCCTGCATCTTGCAGCTCACCTGCGACGGACCGGCGTCCCGTCCAGGTGGAGAACCTATACGCCAAGAAACCGGGAAACCGGCCCTTATGAGCCAGACACGGCTCGAGAAGGAAAAAACAACAACCCCTTCTTCGCATTCCATTATATTTACCGCTTCAATCCGCACCCTCTGTCCTATACCACAACAAGATATGAAGAAACTTTCAAGGTTAGAAACTCTTTGGAGAAACCTGTATCACCGAAGATTTAAATATATTCACAATTGAGAATAAGTAACTGCAATTATCTATCTATCTATCTATCTATCTATCTATCTATCTATCTATCTATCTATCTATCTATCTATCTATCTATCTATCTATCTATCTATCTATCTGTCTGTCTGTCTGTCTGTCCGTCCGTCCGTCTGTCCGTCTATCTGTCTGCGTGTCTGTCTGTCTATCTGCCTCTACCTATCTATCTATTCTATATACTTTAGCACCAGACCGACTCATGCCTTATAAGCGGATTTGGTGGAAAGAATCGGTACTGAATATATATATACATACACACATACATAAATACATACCAGCATACGTACATACATACATACACACACACATACATACATACATACATTACATACATACATACATACATACATACATACATACATGTGTATGTAACTATCACATATATAAAGGCGACGAGCTGGCAGAATCGTTAGCACGCCGGGCGAAATGCTTAGCAGTATTTCGTCTGCCGCTACGTTCTGTGTTCAAATTCCGCCGAGGTCGATTTTGCCTTTCATCCTTTCGGGGTCAATTAAATAAGTACCAGTTACGCACTGGGGTCGATATAATCGACTTAATCCGTTTGTCTGTCCTTGCTTGTCCTCTCTGTGTTTAGCCCCTTGTGGGTATTAAAGAAATAGGTATTTCGTTTGTCTTTACATTCTGAATTCAAATTCCGCCGAGGTCGGCTTTGCCTTTCAGTCTTTCGGGGTCGATAAATTAAGTACCAGTTACTTACCGGGGTCAATCTGATCGATTGGCATCCGCCCCCAAATTTCGGACCTTGTGCCTAGAATAGAAATGAAACGTCAGCACGCCGATCAAAATGCTTAGCGGAATTTCGTCCGTCTTTATGTTCTGAGTTCAAATTCCGCCGAGGTCAACTTTGCCTTTCATCCTTTCGGGGTCGATAAATTAAATACCAGTGAAGCAATGGGGTCGATGTAATCGTCTATTCCGTTGCCCCCAAATTTAAGGCCTTGTGCCTTTAGGAGAAAGGATTATATTGTGTGTGTGTGTGTATATATATATACACGCTACACACACACACACACCACACACACACACACACACATATATATATATATATATATAGAGAGAGAGTGGGGAGAGATAGAGAATAGTTAAGGTAAATTATTGTGTGATACTTCATTTGATAAACATGTAAGATTAAACCTAAACAATTGCAAAATGTAATATAAGATATACTACGAAAGGAAGAGGTAAAGAGAAGTAGAATAGTTGAAGTGTTACCTTCCGGGATTATGATCCCTTCTCTAGGACATGTGGAGAAATGAGGGCTGGAATAAATCGTTGCTCAGACGTCTTGGGGAAGAGGTTGACATGCACTGACTAGCAATATTAATATTGTTCAGTGCTGATTTTGGCTAGCTAGTAAAATAAACCTCCATTATTCTAAGATTGCTCTTTGATTACATTGAGTGTCTCTGAGGGAGACTGTGAAATCCTGAGTTTGGAACTTCTGTAGGTGTTAGCTGATTGAGGTGTCTGTGCACATGTGTTCCTTGTTGCGACTATGCAGTTTTCTGGTGGTGCTCTCAATGTAGGATGCCCCATATTTACTGCAGACTATCTCATACAGCATGTAGGCCCTCGAGTACAATTTCAAGCTGTTGACGGGGAAATCAGATAGTAAAAAAGTAAAAAAAGTAGAGATACATTCTCGTGTGAAGCCGACTCAATAGAACCGGTTTCCCAGTTTCCATAACATATAATTTCCCCACCTGAATGGAACATTGGTCCGTCACAGGATTACTAATTTGTGTAAGTTGAGCAGACTGGAGCAGCACAGAAATAAAGTGTTTTGTTCAAGAACACATCGTGTCACCCAGTTCAGGAATCAAAACCACAATCTTAGGATCATGAGTCCAACACCGTAACCACGAAGTCAGGTGCCTCCACAAATTAGATAGTGTGCACCTCTTGATGCTATTCGTGGTATAATTTCTAGGCAGAAACTTCCTCATGTATGAACCAGTGTACACCATCTATATGATAAGTCCCTCCTGCGGATCGCATGATGTACAGAAGCAGACTTGGTTGATAGTCAGACTTGGGAGTACAGGCCTTCTTCTGAGGTTTACTGACTTTAGCGTTGTTTAAACACAATCGTTTGGCTAAAAGTGAAGGAGATTCACTGCTTAAGATCGTGTGTAACCGCTCGGTGTTTGTAGCTTTGTGGGCTACATCACTGTAGCTGTCGCTTATACGAATAATTTCGTTTCGTAGGTTTTGCTGATTTGGCTCTGATGTGCAAGGCTTACTCGTAGTGCGCAAACAGATTGCTGCAAGCAGTTGGTATAGATGGAACGCTCTTCTGTAATCCCGAGGTGGAAATCTAGCAAAGAAAGGGTTCCGGACTCGTTCAGGTGTTCAATTTTTATTTCTATGTGTTTGTCGATGTTGTTGAGTCAGTGGCCTCTTGCCAGGATTAAGTGAGCATATTGGGAGTCGTCATCGTATTTGGAGAATAAGGCTCATTTAATAACGCCAGTCTGCGCCTGCCACGAGCCTGCACATGCTTCCACTCAGTGCATGCCACCAGTCTGCGCATGCCACCAGTTTCCACGTGGCGCCATACTTCCTTACACATCTGGGCAACTACTTACTCTGTCCCTCATTTCTCCATCAGCCCTGAAGAAGAGTTCATAACCACGAAATTTTGACATATAAGGTAAAACTCCTACTGTTGTTGTGTTAGATATCATTTTTTGTTTTGTTTTGTAGTTTACTTTGTATTACTTCTCGCAGTGTTTCGGTCTTATCTTACAAATATATACATGTGCTGTACAAAGGAATTAAAGGTAAAGTTATGCTGTTTCGTAATAATCCTTATATGTACATATATGTTTGTATGTATGTATATATTTTATTTATTACACTATTGTCTGACAGCGCCTTCGCGCTGGGTTCGTTTCGCTTCGTCGCTTCGTTCCGTTTCTTCTCCTCCCAGTACTGTTTTATATATAATTATGACGCGAAATTCTCTCCCTTTGCTTTATCTTCCCCACTCTCTCTCCCTCTCACTCTTCCTCATCTCTCTCTCAGCCGCGTGTCTTCCTCTATCTCTCTCTCTCTCACTCCTTCTCATCTTTGTCACTGCTAGCCTAAACCACTTCCTTTTGCACGCTGCTTTCAAACTGTAAAGTCATGTTTCCATGCGCTGCCAGGACATCCTCCGTCTAAGCCAGAAAAAAAGCCTTTTCGTTTGTTTTTCTCGTTTGTTTTCTTGTTTATTTTGATTTCTCGTATTGTATATTCTTTTTATTTCTCGTTTTGTATTTTCTTGTACATGTATTTTTATCTTGTATTTTATTGTGCAGTTTTATTGTTATGTCCTGTTTGTGTTACATTTTTTTCTTGCTTGTTTTTACCCCTCTGCGAGGCAATTTTATTTTAATTCTCTCGCAGGAAGGCTTAGTTTTGACGAGTCGTGTCCTGTCTTGCCTTCGAAACACGCTTGAGTCTAACTAGCAACAGCTGATGATTGAGGACTTTTCCTTGTGTAGTATGTCCTGTACTTTGTTTTTCTGTTGTAAAAAAATGTTTTTCCCGTTTTCGTTTCCCGTCCAGTTCCACGTCTCTGTTTTTCTGTTGTAAAAAAATGGCTTTTCTGTTTTCGTTTCTCGTTGTGTTCTACGTCTAGTTGTGGTGTCCTGTACTCACGTATATATATTTATATATGCATGTATATATACATGTAGATGTAGGTACGTACATATATGTTTGTATGTATGCATATATTTTACTTATTACACTATTGTCTGACAGCGCCTTCGCGCCGGGTTCGTTTCGCTTCGTCGCTTCGTTCCGTTTCTTCCCCTCCCAGTACTGTTTTATATATATATATATATATATATATATATATATATATAATATATATATATATATATATATATATATATATATATATATAAAATAATATGTTACATTTACTCAATAGTCAAGATAAAACTCTGAGTTTCAGATGCCGAAGTGGAAATCCACAACACCATCTCTTCGGTTATCTGGCCATCTGAAAAACGCTATGAAAAAATACCGTTATATAAAGGGAAATTACTGTGTTTTTACTTAGTAATTTTCCATTCTTTGTGGGGGGGGGACATATGTATATTCATTTTTTGTATATGCGTGTGTATGTATACGTATATAAATATGTGCGGGTATGTACATATATGGGCGTGTGTGTGTATGAGTGCATAGGGGCATGTCCGTATATGAACGTGGTTTTTATGCTTTGTATACTTCCTTATGTTTTTTTCTGTTACCTTTAACCATGGTTTTTCTTGTACTTGTGCGTATATAGACGTATGTATGAACTTTTACGGTACGCATGTGTGTGTGTATGAGTTTGTATATATATGCGTATATATTTGGCGAAAAATGCGAGTGAAGATGTGTACGTTTTCATAGTGACGTATAAGTACGCACGTGGGTTCGCGAGCAGAATTATAACACAGTAATTTCCCTTTATATAACAGTATTTTTTCATAGCGTTTTTCAGATGGCCAGATAACCAAAGAGATGGTTTTGTGGATTTCCACTTCGGCATCTGAAACTCAGAGTTTTATCTTGACTATTGAGTAAATGTAACATATTATTTTATAGATAAATTTCCTCTATTTACATAATATTGAGGTCTCTTTCTTTCTTTTGTTATCTTACCGTTTTTACCAATATATATATATATATATATATATATATATGAGTATATCCAAACTTACAGGGAAAAATTAGATTTAGGATTAAATCAAATTTCACAGTATAAATATAAATTATATTAGAGATAAAACCACTATTAGGCAACTTAGACAGTGATAGACATAAACCAAAACATACAAAAAACAAAAAATAAATATAATTAATATAATATATAATATATATATAAAATATAAAATATAAATTATTAAAATTTTATACTTCTAAATTTTAAAATTTTTGAATTTAAAAATTTTTAAACTTTTAAATTTTTATCTCTAGTTTAATTCATATATATATATATGTGTGTGTGTGTGTGTGCATATGGGCGCTAACGACTTTAAGTTTGCGTCTGGCTTTCGAAACTTTTCAACCAATCTGGGGTTGTTTACGCTTCCGTACTTTGGCGGATCGGCAGGAAGCGGTAGACAGAATAAATACCAGACTTAAAAAGAAATGTTGAGATATTGAAATTTGATCGACTGAACTTCAGTCGATCAAATCTTCAGGATCTCAGACAGAAAAGCCGTCTAAGTGTGTTGGTGTTTTTTAAACACACACACACACAGACACACACACACACACACACACACGCACAAACACACACGCACAAACACACACACACACACACAAATACATATACATGCAAACACAGACACACAAACACAGAGTGGTACTTTAGGTTTTTCAAAGGAAGTAAAGAAAATTGAATGTGTATATATGTTTGTATATACACACACATTTTTATATATACAAACAGTCATTTACATACATACATCCATACTCTCCTATATATATATGTGTGTGTGTGTGCGTATATACATTTGTTTGTATAGACACTAATATATACATACAGTCATTTACATCCATACATCCATATATATGTGTGTATGTGTGTGTGTGTGTGTGTGTGTGTGTGTGTATAATGTGCATTCCAGAAGTTTTGAGCCTGTTTCGAGAGAGACATTTCAAAGAACTACAAAACTATAATCTCTTTCGTAGTATCTATCTATCTATCTATCTATCTATCTATCTATCTATCTATCTATCTATCTATCTATCTATCTATCTATCTATCTATCTATCTATCTATCTATCTATCTATCTATCTATCTTATCTATCTGTCTGTCTATCTATCTATCTATCTATCTATCTATCTATCTATCTATCTATCTATCTATCTATCTATCTACCTACCTACCTACCTACCACCTACCTACCTACCTACCTACCTACCTACCTACCTACCTACCTACCTACTACCTACCTACCTACCTACCTACCTACCTACCTACCTACCTACCACCCTACCTACCTAGAGAAGCGCCATTTAGTTTTAGATCGCTTGTATACTAATGTTAACATTGCAGTTTGTATATATGAAAGTTGTAAATTGTGAATTAAGATGTATATCAAAATAGAGAAAATTTCACGAGCTTTAACATGGTATACAACGTTACAACGTAACATCAACATATTAATTTTAAATTAAAAAGAAATCTTAATCATGGAATTTATAGCGTGTGATAGGGTGTCATCAAAGGGGAGGTAAGTTTCAGAGGCGGACGACGTGAACGGGAAAGAGGGAAAGGAACTCACAAAATAGATGAAGGTGTTCAGCTCTTCGTGGGAAATGGAGGTAGCATCAAAACAGTCGTTGATATAACAACCATACAGTCTTGAAGTGAGAGAAGATCAAGGACTCAACGTTGTCAACGAGTGATTTATACGCGTTCCCATAGCCATTGCAATGGTCTGCTCATACAGTTCGCCTGCAAAGGAAAAGCAGTGAAGAGTGAAAATCAGTCCGATTAGAAGGAAGAGTGGAGAGGCCTGGTATATATATATATAATATATATATATATCATGTCGTTCAGTGGACATGATATAGTACGCCGGGCAAAATGCGTAGCTGTATTTCGTCTGCCGCTACGTTCTGAGTTCAAATTCCGCCGAGGTCGACTTTGCCTTTCATCCTTTCGGGGTCGATTAAATAAGTACCAGTTGCGCACTGCGGTCGATATAATCGACTTAATCCGTTTGTCTGTCCTTGTTGGTCCCCTCTGTGTTTAGCCCCTTGTGGGCAGTAAAGAAATAGGTATTTCGTCTGCCGTTACGTTCTGAGTTCAAATTCCGCCGATGTCGACTATGCCTTTCATTCTTTCTGGATCAATTAAATAAGTACCAGTTACGACTTAATCCGTTGGTCTGTCCTTGTTTGTCCGCTCTGTGTTTAGCCCCTTGCGGGTTGTAAAGAAATATATATATATCATTCAGTGATGGGCTTACAATCATGAGGTAGTGAGGTTCGATTTACTGACCGAGCTGCGCGTCGTGTTCTTGAGCTACAGAAATGAGTTGCGACATCACTGGTGGCAAACGGTATCGGTCTTTGTCTTTTCGTTGGGTGGCATCAGTGGAGTGAAGAGGTGAGGCTGGTATGCATGGTTGAGTGCTGGTCTTCCATCAACAATGTTACCCGGACAATCTTCTAGGTACCATCCCATGGTTATTCATGACCGAAGGGGTTTTTACACTTTTACGTCTATATTCACATAATGCTATTGCATCATACACTCCCTGCGGTTCCTTCTAATCTGATTCTGTTAGAGTGGCGGGTGTCCCTTTTGTCACTTCTTTAAAGTCATTTAGACAATCAATATCCAAAGCAAACATGGAATAGAAGTCCTAATCCTAAGATTTTGTATTTGCGTTTACTAGCTGTAAAGGCATTTCGTCATGCAATTATATCTATACCATTATCAGTAGTAAATGTAAATCAAAGTTAATTTTGAAAAGTTGCACATGGTTTTGTATTGTTGATCTAAGAATCAGGATTAAATGTGGAGATGAAGGGAACAAATAAATAATGATCGGCTGGTACCGATCATTAAAATCTATATTTTTTCACTACTCAAGAGACATTTCATTTCACACATACTCAAGCACAATCAGATATGTGTATATGTTTGTATGTTTATAACCCATACACACACATACATTTTTTTTTAACAAAGTAAACAACAGGTTGTACGGAGTGACGCATGGATAAATCAAAGGCAGCATAGAAAGAACACAACAAACGGAGACCTACAAAACACGACATGAGGAAAACAGACGATAGCACAACAAATGGCAAACAGGACAAGAACAAGATACAAGGATCATTCGCAACCAATTTTCTCATCAGTAGGAATCTAGGAAGTCCTTGTAGTTTCACCCCTTTAACTTCGAGACTACTCAAGTCCGGCGGGTACCAGGGACTTCA